>NC_081181.1:194933340-195045840 GCF_029867415.1 Vicia villosa
CACCCCTAGACACAAGCCGTATAGCTTGCTTGTTTGAATGATTGTCTTCGTTTAAGGAATTATGTCACAATTCGTTTAAAATATTTTTTAAACAAAAAATGGATTAAAAATGATAAGTTGGATGTATATCTCTCCGATCTCGAGTGCTCGGACATAAGTTGTATAGTTTGCTAGTTCAAATACTTGTCGTTCTCCTAAAAGCAATTACAACAAATCAAACAACTTCCTTTTCGCCATAGCGCGAATAAATCTTTTTTTTTAATTTTCAACCAACGAATACCTTTCTTACCGCCCTTGTGCAATCAAAATTTTTATTTATAATCAACCAACGCACAAGATTTTGCTAGCCTAAAACTAAGTAGCTTTGAATTCTCCATCACACCAGGAGATATGTAGCAGCAAAATTTGCATCTTGTCAAACACACTAATAATTTTTTTTTTCATTTCTTGCAAATATATCATAATAATTATGAGAAATCAAATACATTAGGGTTAACACATTATTGTTTCTGCATAATTAATTAGAGGTAACTGTTATTTAAAACGGATGTCAATAGTGTAATGCTTTAGTTATTCTATTGAATTCCAACATATGCTTGATTACTCCAAATTCCCAATTTCTTTGGAGGTTTAGAGTCAGCAACCACATGTTCACGAAATCCTTCTTTATGAGTTCATCGTTGTTGTTATTTCTTGGAAAATGCACTTGTGATACTAAATGGTTCACGAAACGATAAGTTGCTTTCAACAATTTCGATTAGATATGGAATTCGTAATGTTTCATTGGATTAAAAAGAAGGCTTTAAGTAGTGATAAATGGTTTATAAGTATTTTTCAACCTTTAGATAACCTCCAAAGATTACCAAATTTCAGAACAATGATTCCTAAGATAATTTCTCTTTGTCTCTCAACTACAACAAGTAACACTTTTAATTTCGGACGGGAAATGTGTTTTATATTGGCTAAAGTAGCAAGGTAACAAAGGGCAACCTTAAAATTTTCCACTTAACACCTCGGTGATTAAAAAATCGAGGAGTATAGTTATATGCAAATGGATTCGAACCCCATCAATTGCACTTTTATTATTTTTAAAACTAGCGTATCTTTTATTTGATTTATTTAAAAAAAACCGAGGGGTGTGATTATTATTATTATTATTATTATTATTTTAAAAGTTGTCTTATTGTTTACCCAGAATATTACATTGTTTACCCAATATTACATTGTTAACACAAAATATTAAAATTAAAATAAAAGTCAAATTTTCTAGAGTTCAAGATAAAAATCAAATTCCATCAAGATTTAGACTTTAGATCTTTAAATTATTTAATCTTGGGGAAGATCTTTTGTTGCATCTACATGTAATTGTTTCTAATGAATAAAAAGGGTAAGATAACTAATATCAAAAATCAAATCATTTTCTTTTCGAATAAATATTTAAGAAAATAAACTTTGAACCCAGAAAATTTTCTGGTCTTGCAATCCATCGTAGAGAATTTTTCCAAGCGTCCTTAGGTTTCAAGCGCTTCATATGTTTCATTTATGTTAGATTTTTAATATTCAGTATGCTTTTGTAATGGATGTCCCTTAGATTTTACGCGGATCACTAATGACAACGTCTTGAGCGTTGATAATCATTAAATGAACGGTAAGATTTGTTAAGGCAGATGTATATAGTATAGAAAAAAATGCTTAACTATCACCTCAGTCATGACAAATCACCGAGGTGAATGCACGCTTTTTTTTAATTACATTTTTTCACAGAATATTAAAAATACATTGTATGCAACAAACCTTCGATGCTATCAAGATTTAGATGCTAGAGGTCCCATGCAAGATGCTAGAGATCTATTTCCAAGGCTGATGAGAAATTATATTATTAAGGATTAGGGTAAAATTTGTTTAACAAGTGTTTTTATAGTAAAATATGATTATTATACCCCTCAGTTTAACTATAAAACCGAAGTAAATTTTCATCTCCTTTAAAGTATCACCTCGGTTTTGGATTAAAACCGTGGTGAATAATATTTTTTTTAATATTACAATGTTTATATAGAATATTAACATAAATTGTTTACAACAAATCTTTTCAAAGGTTAAGTTCCCTTCTTTGTGTAAGTTGAAGCTCCATTCTTTGTTTAAAACTAAAAGAATGATGCTTGAATGTCAAAACTTTGCACTCAAATTCACCATTTTTTAGCAGTCTGTTTGTTTGAAGAGAGAGGAGTACACAAGAAATGTTGTACTATTTCTTTGGTTAGAAATGTACAACAAATCTTTGAAGCAATATTGATTTTATGCACTTGCAATATATCAAATGAGCAAAAATACAACGACAACATCAACGTCATTATGTGAAATAGATTGCAAGGGCAGACAAAATATTTTGTTCTAGATATAAGAATATTGAAGATTTTTCTGTCTTGCAATCCATCGCAAAGAATGACGCATGCGAGTTTAAGGCGACTTCATATAAGTAAGGATTGAGTTAAAATCTGTTTGATGAGTGCTTTTATAGTGAAATTTGATTATTTAATCCCTTAGTTATATCGAAAAATTGAAGGGTTAGTTCATTTAGTTTACACTTGTAAACAAATAAAAACATAAATTGCAAAAACTGGGATTTGAAGCTTGTCTTAATTTGTTTTTTCCCTCGTTTTTTAAAAACCGAGAGAATATGTTGTTTTTATTATTATAAAATAAAAAAATATGGCGCGCCTTGGCATAATACCTTGTTTTTTCTGGCTTAGGTGAAAGCTTTGTCATGAAATATATTATTTGTAGTAGTGCTTTAACCCTATTATTCTAGAAAATCACACCCCTCTTATCCAACTTTCTTAACAACCAATGCCTCAACTCTTGTGCACACCTACAAGGGAAAAATAGATGGTGCAATATCTCCTTGTTAAAAGCCGGAAAATTCACATTAATTGAAGAAAAATGTGCCATAGTACAAAGTTTATCATAAATTGGAAACTTGCCATAACTGAGTCTCCAAAACAATAGAGATTTCGAAGATGGGATGGAAAAGTTCCATATGAATTTCCCTCATATGTAGGTCGGATGAGCCCTGACATGTGTATGATAGCATCCTTAATAGTAAGAACACCATTGCTTGTTGGGCTATAAACCTTGGTATCCTCTCTCGTTTGATTGATGCGTGCATCTTTCACGAACATAATCAAAGGTCGGCAAATCCTTGTTGGATAGTTAGACATGTTTCTAATTTTACCATGAATGACATTCTTGATCTTAACCTTCAAACTCAATTGCAAACCCTTAGGGATTTTAATGAGCGCCACCAAGGATGACAACATTAGTTGTCCAACCAAAAATTGATATCCTCCTTATTCCTAATAAGAAATGTAGAGTTTAACTATAGATCAGTGTAGGAATCCTTGCTACCCGTCCGAATTGTAGAGAAAATATGGTATGATATTAGTCTTCCTTTCTTAACATTTCGAAGATGGGATGGAAAAGTTCCATATGAATTTCCCTCATATGTAGGTCGGATGAGCCCTGACAGGTGTATGATAGCATCCTTAATAGTAAGAACACCATTGCTTGTTGGGCTATAAACCTTGGTATCCTCTCTCGTTTGATTGATGCGTGCATCTTTCACGAACATAATCAAAGGTCGGCAAATCCTTGTTGGATAGTTAGACATGTTTCTAATTTTACCATGAATGACATTCTTGATCTTAAACTTCAAACTCAATTGCAAACCCTTAGGGATTTTAATGAGCGCCGCCAAGGATGACAACATTAGTTGTCCAACCAAAAATTGATATCCTCCTTATTCCTAATAAGAAATGTAGAGTTTAACTATAGATCAGTGTAGGAATCCTTGCTACCCGTCCGAATTGTAGAGAAAATATGGTATGATATTAGTCTTCCTTTCTTATAGACTATAATTCTCAATACCTTAGCCCACTTAACATTATTGTTGGCTATGCTTGAGAATTGCAACAAGTTGGTTTCTTTACTTAAGGTCCAGGGAGACCAAAGTATTAACTATTCTCTGAGTATGACTTAATCATATAGTTTTACAAGATCCCAAGTTTGAATATTCCTTAATGAATGTTTCTCATAATTTACAACCTTTAATAATATTTTACGATCTTTTATTTAAAATGACTTCTTTAAGGTCTTTGATTATGAGTCTTGTAATCCTTTAGCCAAATTCAAAGCATAATAAACAAGATAAGCATGATCATATTTATGAGGATGATCATCAACATCCTCCTTATCTCTAACCTCACTAGTGGGACCTCCAACTTAAACTGAGTTTCGTTCACCTTAATTTATGATTCTTTCACATATAAGTCTTTTTTCTTTATCCCCATATAGTTCTAATCAAAAGTAACATCCCTTTTTACGATAAACTTTTATTCTTAATTTTCGTCTTCCATAACTTTGACCCATTTACACATTTAAAATAACTAATGAAGACACACTTTATAACTCTAGCATCAAGCTTGTCTTTATTGATAGGCATAAACGCCAGAGTTCTAAAACCCCTAAAATTAGAGTAGTCTATCGGTTTACCCCGCCAGGCATCCATAGTTGACTTGAAGCCTATTCACATGGAAGGTCATTTATTGATCAAACAAACTATAGTTGCAACAACTTCACCCTAAAAACGCTTTAGTAACCTACCTCCTAGTAACATGCACATTACCCACTCCAAAATGACCATGTTCTTGCGTTCAGCTAGGCCATTTTGTATTAATATGCTAATGGGAGTTTTATGTCTATTTATACATTATTTCTTATAAAACTCATTAAACTGATGATAAATAAATTCTCGACCATTGTCAGTTATTAACACTTTTGATTTAGTTTCCAAATTATTTTCTAGTAGAGTTTGTCATTCCTTAAAATTTTCAAAGAAGTGACTTTTATGTTTCAAATCGTGAATTATACTCTTATAGAAAAGTCATCGATCATACTGAGAAAACATAAACAACCCCATGTATTTCTACCATTGTTGGACTCCAAAGATCAGAGTAAACATACTTAAGTTATCTATTAGAATTATGCATTTCACTCTCAAACTCCACTCTATATTGTTTTCCTAGTATGCAATGATCACAAAGTTCTAATTTGTTAATTTCTAACTTCCTTACAAACTTGGTTTAGTTAGCTCAACAAAATCTCTTTTAATAACATTCTCTAATTTCAAATTTCATAGTTTTGTTTTTTTTTATGAAAGTCTTGAATAGATAATGATGCATGACTAATAATTGTGGAATCATCTAAATTATATAAGCCACACACTTTTAGACCCTTTAAAAAAATTTAATGCACCATGCAAAATTTTCAACATGTCATGTTCAATATGGTGTAATAGCCTAAATTATCAAACATGTTTAAAGACGTCAATGTTTTCTTAAGTTCACAAACATATCTCTTGTTGCGTAAAAGAAATAAATGGTTGTTAAGAATGTTAGGCCGAACTGTCCTAACACTATGAACCTTGCAAGCCTTATTATTATTGAGTTGAATGAATCCACCTTCTTTTAGATATAAAGTATCAAAGTATTCATTTATTAGACCTAACTAGAGTCCATGACCCAACTCTACAACTATCCTTATTTTCTCTTTTATTTCCCTTACTCTCATTCGTCCCTCAAGAAATAGCCAAGCCTTCACCATTATCGTCAATCTCCAAATATTTCATCTTGGTTAACTTCTTGGTTCTTATAGTCATTTGTACCACCTCCAAGACGATATTGTATTCTTTATCATGAATAATGACATCCTTGAAATGTTCAAAATATATAGATAATGATCTTAAAAATAGTAGAGTTGTGTCCTTATCATAGATAAACACCTTAATATTTTGAAATTCATCAATAATTTTATAAAAATTACGTCAGTTGCTCCATCTTATCCACCATCTTAAATGAGTAAAGTTTTTGTTTTATACATAGCTTATGAGTCACTAACTTAGTCATATACAATGATTCAAGTTTAATCAACATCTTGGTCGTGGTTTTATCCCTTTGATTTCATCTAAAATTTTATCTCTAAGGCACAAGAGAATGAAAATCTTGGTTTTATCCATCATATCAATCTTTTGTGTCTATTTTAGGATTATCGACATCAATGTCTCACTTTTAATGTTTCTACACACTTTTATTGAATCAAGTTTGCTTGCATCTTTACTTTCTATTAACATAAGGTATTTAACAGAGGTGGAAATTGGAAAATAGTGTATCGTTAATTGTATTTGCTGTTATTTCTAGAATACAATATGGGAATATATACAACTCAACCCTAGTTAATTTGGGTATGTAAATCTCCTATAATAAAGCTATAATAAAGCTATATAAAACTGATATCTCCTATAATTACTCTATCATCAAAGAGTATCCCTATAATTTCTCTTAACACCCTCCCTCAAACTCTAGTTGGTATGGTGGATGCCAACTAGAGTTTGCTTGATAAATCTTTGAAGCGCGTCGGATTATGTGTTTTGGTGAAAATATCAGCCGGTTGATCCACAAAAGGAATAGAAATCAACTGAATGGTGCCATTAGTAATATGATGGCGTACAAGGTGACAATCAATTTCAATGTGTTTTGTGCGTTCATGAAAAACATCATTATGGGAAATTTGGATAGCACTTCTATTATCACAATGAAGCATAGTAGCAGAAGATTGTGTAACGCCCATATCATTTAACAACCATCGTAACCAAAGTAACTCAGAAGTAGCATCAGCAAGAGCACGATATTCAGATTCTGTGCTTGATCGGGCAACAACTGTTTGCTTTTTGCTACGCCAGGAAAGAAGAGAGCTTCCTAAGAAGAAACAATACCCTATTGTTGAGCGACGATCGGTGGGGTCACCTGCCCAATCTGCATCAGAGTATCCAGATAGGACCAATGATGAATTGGCAGAGAAGCGTAAGCCATGAAAAAGAGTACCTTTAACATAGCGAATAATACGAAGAACTGCAGAGAAATGAGATGACCGAGGAGCAGCCATAAATTGACTGACTTTATGAACAGCATATGCAATGTCAGGGCGAGTGACAGTCAGGTAAACAAGACTACCAACAAGTTGTCGATACAGGGTGGCATCTTCAAGAGGAGAACCATCAAGTGGTGTGAGTTTGCAGTTGACTTCCAATGGTGTCAATTCAGTCTTGCAGTCTGTGATGCCTGCTCGAGAAAGCAAGTTAGAGGCATACTTGGCCTGGGAAAGATAATAGCCTTCTGAGTCTTGGGAAACTTCAAGCCCCAAAAAATAACTAAGGGAATCAAGGTCTTTCATTTCAAAATGTTGACTGAGATATTGTTGTAATGCTGAGATTCCAGTCTTGTCATCTCCGGTTATGATCATATCATCTACGTAAAGAAGCAGAATTACAATACCACTATCACTTCTTCGAGTGAATAAAGCAGAATCATGTGGACTAGAGATAAAACCAAACTGTGTTAGAGTAGAACTGAACTTGGCAAACCAAGCTCTAGGAGCTTGTTTCAACCCATATAAGGCTTTTTGAAGCTTACAGACCTTATGAGGAGAATGATAACCTGGAGGAGGGTGCATATATACTTCCTCAGTCAAATCACCGTGAAGGAAGGCATTTTTGACATCCATCTGAAACAACTTCCATTTGCGAACTGCAGCAATGGCCAAGAGGCTACGGACAGATGTTATTTGAGCTACTGGAGCAAATGTCTCTTCATAGTCTATCCCATACTCTTGAGTGTACCCTTTGGCTACTAGGCGAGCTTTATAGCGTTCTACAGTTCCATCAGAGCGAGTTTTAATTTTGTAGATCCATTTGCATCCAATAGGAATCTTATCTGGAGGAAGATCAACTAATTCCCATGTATGTGTCTTTTCTAAAGCTTGAATTTCTTCAGCCATAGCTTGCTGCCAAATGGGGTTAGTACTTGCCTCTCGATAAGAACAAGGCTCATGAAGAGTTTTAATAGCAGAGTAACAATGGTAATCATTAAGACGAGAAGGTGGATTACTTACTCGGGTGGAATGACGAGATGCAGGTACAATATCAACATCCGGAATAGGTTCAGTAGGAGCAGGTGAGGGCGGACTAGTATTGAGCTCAACCTCGGGAACAATTTCAGTAGGAGCAGGTGAGGACTGACGAGTATTAAGGTCATTAGAGTTATTTGCATTAAAGTTTGGAAACAACTCAACTGAGGGATCAGTGAAATAAAATGAATCAGTGCTAATAAAATGATGAAATGTAGAAAGAGAGGAGAACATGGTGTTTTCCCAAAAGGTAACATGACGTGAGATGCGCAATCTGTTGGAGATTGGATCCCAACAGCGATATCCTTTGTGTTCTGTGCCATAACCAAGAAAGCAACACAAGCGAGCACGCGGTTGTAATTTGGTGCGCTCATGAGGCTGCAAGAGAACAAAACAAGCACATCCAAAAGGTTTAAGAATAGAATATTCAGGAGACTTACCAAACAATTTTTCAAAGGGACATAAGTTTTGAAGATTTATGGTGGGAAGTCGATTAATTGTATAAACAACATTAAGAGTTGCTTCCCCCCAAAACTTCTCCGAACATGAGGCTGAGAGGAGAAGAGCACGAACAGAGTCAAGGATGTGACGGTGTTTTCGTTCAGCCCGACCATTTTGTTGGGAGGTGTGAGGACATGAACGTTGAACCATAGTGCCTTGCTGACTGAGAAACTGAAGTAAGGAAGATTCACGATATTCCATCGCATTATCTGTGCGAAGAATCTTAATATCACAGGAAAATTGTGTTTTTACCATACGAGCAAAAGAAATGTAAATTTGAGGTAATTCAGAGCGATTTTTCAAAAAATACATCCATGTAAAGCGAGAAAAATCGTCAATAAACAATACAAAATAACGAAAACCATTTATTGAAGAAACGGGAGAAGGCCCCCAAATATCTGAATGGATCAAATCAAAAGGACTGTCTGAAATAGAAAAATTACGATTAAAGGATAAAGCAGGTTGTTTCGCAAGTTTACAATGTAAACAATCAAAAGACTCAAACTTTGTGGATCCTAATAACCCACGAGATATTAGAGGTTGAATTTTGCTTGCGGGGGCGTGACCGAGTCGAAGATGCCACTGATGAATTGGAGTATTCGTAGTAGCAGCAGAGATGTGATCTTTAGGAAGGTGAAGAGATTGTAGCTCAAATAACCGACCCACCCTGCGACCCGTCCCAATGATCTGCTTCGTCTGTGGATCCTGTACCTGAACACCAGAGGGAGAAAAATAGATATTAAGTCCTTGTTCACACAATTGACCAATAGAAATAAGATTAAGTTTCAAGTTAGGAATGTAGTATGTATCAGGAAGGGTGAGATTTGAGGTGGATACACGACCGGTATGAGTGATGTTCATTGTATTGCCACTGGCTGTGTGGATTGGTGGCAGAGATGAGACTAGTGTCGCAGAAGGCAATGATTTAATATCAGTAGTCATATGATTACTACATGCAAAATCAAAAAACCAACGAGAATTACCGTGAGTAGCAGACATGGCAGAAGAGGTGTTGGAAGACATAACCTGTTTGATTAAAGCTTCAATATCACTCATAGTAATGACAGTCGAACCCTCAGTGGCAGCATCAGAGATGGAGGAAGATCCAGAATTTGGAACATTCTTGGATTTGGTGAAGCCACGATTTTGTTTTGGAGGTCGTGTGGGACAGTGTTCAAGAATGTGACCAATACCATGGCAGTACCTACACTCTATAGTAGGACAGTTAGCAAATATATGACCGGTGCGATGGCAATTCTTACAAGGATGATGATTCGATTTCTGGTGTGTGAATCGAGTAGTTGCAAGGGCAACATCCATTTGAGGAGTTTTGTCTAGATTCAGACGTGTTTCTTCAAAAATGATTTCTTGAATAGCAGTGTCCAACGATGGAAGCGGATTTCGATGCAACAGTGAGGCTCGTACGGCTTCATATTCGGGCCGAAGAGCCATAAGGACTTGAATGAGATGAAGATGGTCTTCACTGATTTTGGCCAGAGATATTTGGTGCCAAATTGGTTGGACTTGAGCAAGAAAATCATTCACTGATTGACCTTTTTCTTGCTTGGTATTGTGAAGTGTGGTCCATAACTGATAATAGTGTGCAAGTCCAGTGGTTTGATAGCGATTTTTCAAGAACTCCCAAATTTCTTTTGCAGAATCATAGTTATGAAATTGAATGTGAATAGCCGGTACAGATGTGTTGCGCAGCCACGTGATGATCTGGTGATTTTTACTGTCCCAATCCTCAAGGCGTTCAGCAAATTTTGTAGCAGATTCATCTTTTTCTAGAGTTGGCTTGACGACATCTCCGGTGACGATGCGCCAAAGCTTGCGCCCGATCAGAAAGCTTTTCATTCCTTGAACCCAAAGATTGTAGTTTGGTCCGGTCAAGGTGGTTGTAATGGGTTTAACAATCTGAGTTTGCTCCATGATGCAGAGATGAACAAGGTAATGTAGGGTTGAGTTTGTATAGAGAAAAAAAACAGGCAGAGCAGGGACAGATAGACAAGCAGGTATGTTGTTGCAAAAAAAAAATGGGATCGATGACCTATGCTCTGTATACCATATTAACAGAAGGTATTTAACAGAGGTGGGAATTGGAAAATAGTGTATCGTTAATTGTATTTGCTGTTATTTCAAGAATACAATATGGGAATATATACAACTCAACCCTAGTTAATTTGGGTATGTAAATCTCCTATAATAAAGCTATAATAAAGCTATATAAAACTGATATCTCCTATAATTACTCTATCATCAAAGAGTATCCCTATAATTTCTCTTAACACTTTCCACAGTCCAAAATTGTTGTCTCTGAAAAAATTCTTGATATTCCATTTAAAATCCATGGTGATTACTTGAAAACCTAACCCCTTTGACCTACAGTGGATTCCACTTGTTGTAAAAAAATTAAAATATTGTGAAAACGATGCCAAGAACAGAGTATAATAGGGAACACAATAGGAAAACAAGAAGAATAACAAGTAATTGGTTATAACTATTATTCTTTACTTTCTCTTTATTCAAAATTACAAGTGTTACAGGAATAACAAATAACCCTATCACCCTAAATTAGGATTTGTAGTATACAATGATGAGAGACTAGTATGTTATTTATAATAAATCTAACATACTAAACTAATGGGCTTTTTCACAAATACCCATTACAAGTCAACTTAGAGTATAAGCTAACTTAAACAATTGGACATAACAAACAAACCCAATTCAAAATACTACCAACCCTAGCATTTTGACACCCACATACTAGAACACACTTCAACTTAACCAAATCCCTAACCAAATCTAAACCACTATTAAATATCCGAATATAATGAAATGGTTATTAACCAATTTAGTTATTAATTGTTTGGTTATTCATTCATATAATCCGGATATAATTAATCGGTTTAGTTATTCGACCCAATATAGTTCGATCCAATTCTCACAAATTTCCACATTGGAACAAACTCTATAACATCAAAGAACAAACTAGCTTTCTTCATGCAGCTTTATCAATTGCATACCGTGGAAAAACTTGCAACTGGGTAATGTCTTGGTGATCATATCAGCAGTATTATGATATGTCAAAACCTTCAGCACTTGGACTTTTCCACGCTCGATTACTCCTCTGATGAAATGCAACCTCACATAGATGTGCTTGGTTCGCTCATGCTGATGTTAAATTGCATATCCCAGATGAAGTCGAAGAAGAAGAAAAATATGTTGAGAAAGTTGAGGAAATTGTCGATGACTACATATTATCAATAGATAGATCGAGAAGAGTCATCAAGCCACCTCAGAGACTTGGGTATGTAGATCTTATAGCTTATGCCTTAATCTCTGCAAGTGAGGTTCTAGACAAAGAACCTATAGGCTATAAGGAAGTTATGAGGAGTCAAAATAAGATTGAATGGCTGAAGGCCATGAATGATGAGATAAAATCTCTTCATGATAATCACACCTACACCTCAACAACTATTTCACATAAAAGATATAAACACACTAAAAACTTAATGTCTGAGATAAAGAACAATGACAACTATAAATAAACATTCTCAAGCAATGTAATCTTTCTAGTTATGTAAATAAAACTACAATCGAAAGAATAAGATAAAAGAACAAGAATACATATAAATTTTTTAGTATATCGATCCAAAATTATTTACTTTAGGAGAAGGAACAACTCTCTGAGCCATTATCAATAAAGAGTAGGTTAAATATGTTTTTCGTCCCTATAAATAAACCAATATTTAATTTTAGTCTCTAAAAAAAATTTCTTCAATGAATGGTCCTTTTGAAAAAAAATCATACATTTTTAGTCCCTGCTATTTTTAAAAATTTTAAAAACTGTTTAATTACCTTTTAATTTTTAAATAATTTTTTTATAAATGTTTAGAATACTGTAAAATATTTATTTACCAAATTCTAGAATTTTTTAAAATGACAAGAATTAAATATGAATTTTTTAAATTTCAAAAAATAATGATAAAAGTAATGAAAATCTCGACTTAAAAATCAAATTTTGAGTTCATTTTTTTTCAAAAAACTTTTTAAAACATTTTTAACATGTCTCCAAAAGAACCATTCAAAATTATACATTGGTTTAACAGTAGGGACTAAGACTACGTGCATAATAATTCTTTAGGGACCAAAACATGTCATTTGTTTTTATAGGAAAAAACAAAATTTGCTATTTTATAGGGACTAAAAACATTTAACCCAAAAGAGTATTAACAATATATTACAAATGAGAATTATAAGAAAATACACCGTCAAATTAAAAAAAAAAAAAAAACTCATATTTTGTATCCAATATCTAATTTGTAACTAAAACATTTTCTTATCAATACATGAATATCGTAATCTCAAAGTGGTTTTCTTTTTATCTACCTAAACCCCACTCTCTAGATAATCACACATCTCTTTAGAAAAGAGAGAAATATATTTGGTTTAGAACCCGAAGATTAGCTTCATACATCACTTGTTGTGCCTCGTGGCGCATGAGGAAGAACTTATGTGTCTTGCTCATGGGATAGTGTCCAACGTTTTGTTTTTCAATTTTGAGATTTTAAGACATACACTAACAATTATGTTATCAAACAAATGAAGCTATTTTCCTCTAAGCATACATGTTTAAAAAGAAAACTAGTGGGGACGCACGGGTTCTGGTGTGGTACGCGCATTTGTTTTTAAAATATAAAGAAAATGAAATAAGACAAAATTGTTGAATGAAAAGTGTTTATTATTTTTAAATAGATAATAAATCAGTGGTTATAATTTTATTCAAATATAAAAATATTTGAATTAACAATAAATTTTTTCCGTCTATAAAAATAATAAATATTATTTTTGTTTTGATATTATTTATAAAAATATTTGAATCAATAGTAAACTTAGTCCCGTTTATAAAAAAAACCTTGTTTAAAAATATTTGAATCAACAATAAATTTTTTTATGTATATGAAAATATTTGAATCAATAATAAAATTTTAAATATTGATATTTTAGTGTTTTATAGAGTAAAATTATGGATTTATATTTTTTATTTATCTTGTTTGATATATTATTTATTTGCACTGTTACGTTTTATTTTTTTTAAGCAATTACTTATTTAAAATAGTGGTGTGTTAAAAGATTTAGTTATTAATTTATTAAATAAAAAAATGAATATTATTTATTCATTTTAAATAATAATTTAAATCCTCATTTAAATATTAATATTAACTAATAAATAAATAATTTAATATTTTATAAATATTTTTAAAATCAAGGATAGTTTAGTACTTTTATACTTAATCAAAACTTCTCTCTCCCTTATTTCTCTTATCTTTTTTTTTATAACAAACAATACTTCAAATCTATTCAATTTCTTTCCTACTTCTCTCTTCCCATACTCTCTCTCACATAATTCTCTCTTCACAAGTTCTCTTTTGCACCAAACACACCCTTAGTGATGACAGTTTAAAAAATTTATTGAACACTTATAACATACTTATAAATGTTAAATAATAAAAAAATAAAAGTACAACCATTAGAGTTTTTTTATATACAATAGCTCTTGTTGAAGAGTAACATGATTGAATTATATGTGCACTTTTAAAATGTTATCAGTATGCTTTTATAAATGCATGGAACACTAAAAGCAATGTTTGAGAAAAAATTCCTAGTAATAAGAGGCTAAGATAACACCAATTTTGTCGTAAGAAAACATAAAGAACGCACCAGTGATAGTAACAATTGATACCAAAGAACGCACCAGCAGTGATAGTAACAATTGACACCAAAAACATATGAAAAACCAAAAACATATACAACACAGATATCACCACATTCAATTCTGTGATAAGAAATTCTAAACACTGTTGCATAGACACACTCCCCACCACTACCTACGCCTTACTCACCAAAACTCACTTGCACCAAATTTAAAATTGTTTAAAATACCGAATCAAAAGACAACTCATGCCAGATCCTTATCAAACGATTACACTGATATCCCAACACTAAAATATAACTTTTTAACACTTCTACAATAATTTCTACTACCAATCTGCATTCAAGACGAATTTAGGGAGCTGATAAACACACCCACATTACACAACCGGTCAAAACTAAACCTACAAATTCACAACGAACATAACTTTGACAGTTCAAAGTTCCAACCAGCACATAATACCACTTGATCTAAGCTGACGACACCATGACTTAAAGCCACTATAAACAAACTGATGTGAAAGCACAACTTCATCGAAGAGCTGCAAAAAAACAACAACTTCACCGATTCATGATTGATGCAGCCGACGAAATTAATTCAAGTGTTCTTGCTGGAAGTTTTAATTTTCATCAAAGCAATTGGCGGTCAATGGAATAAAATATAAAAGAGAATGCATTAATCTCATTTTTAAAATGGAATAAAGTGAGAATAATACCCCAATCAATTATACAATAGCCACACACACCCATTAACATTTGTTAGACTAAAAAGATATCGCACACGATACACTGATCCAAAACACAAGAAAAAGTGAACTCATAATATTTCCATCCAACTACTGATAATGATGTCTGAATTCCCCAAAACGATATTCAAGAACTCGTTGTTTAGACTCAAAGTTTGTGCTTTAGAGAAAAGGACAAAATAGCCGTTGTCATATTTTAACGCCTATTTATCAATTCAAAATTCTATTACACTGGTGGTAGAAATTTGCTCTTTTCTATTCTTATTCTTTTCTCTTCTCTGACATAAGCCCCATTCAGATATTAAAGATATTATAATTCCATCTCTTCATGGTTAACATCATACTCCAAAAGAATAGCTCAAATGTAACATAAAAAATGCATAAGGTAAATACGCCTTACCCAATTTTTAATGGATACTTCTTGAAATAGGCCTCACATATGCTGGAAAAAAAAAGTGACAACCATAAGTCATTAGTAGATACTCAAAATATCTGAAACTAATAATAATAATAATAATAATAATAATAATAATAATAATAATAATAATAATAATAATAATAACAACAACAAATTAAAAATAAAGGTCACCTTCGAGCAACAGGACGCCTTATAAGTACCCTTGGTGCATATTTCTTCTGCTTCTTAAGTCTATATTTCTCCTGCACAGATATCATGAGCTTTAGTTCATTCCCTAAATAAAGACAAAGTAAACAATTTGGTCCATAAAAGATGTTCATTTTACTTGTGTCGTTATTACCCTGAGGGTTTCTCTCTTACACAAAGTAGACCCAAGAGTTGTCACTTAGCTAAAGAGTTCACCCTTCGTTTATTTGGTATCGTTTGTGAGCTGATAAATAACGTTTGTGATTCTAAAGAAGTTGGTGTAGAATGCTAAATGCACACATCTAATATTATATTCGGATATTATTATCTTAATGCCCTTATAAGTAATGTTTTACACTCGCTAACTAACCGGTTTGTATAGACAGAAGGGGATTAAAATAACACAAATAAAATTTATCACTAACCAAATTACATCTTTACTCTAAATATAAACTACATAATCTCTTTATACACTTAAATATATACCTGTGAGAATGATGTTTTCTTATCAAATGTTGCACTATTGGCAATGAGAGCTTCAATTATTTCATTACCCTTAGCACCCTGTCCGCATAAAAGAATAGCATAATTTCTCACTACTGAATCCCAAGATAGCAAGATGTGGATTGCAGAATTTAATTGACAACAATGGTACTAAAGATGTATTTATTTATTTATTTATATAACACTTATATATCAAGGATAAAGAACCGAAGTACACAAATAAAAAAATGCAGGAAACAAAATAAGATTTAAAATCCAAACAAAATAAGATGCCATCATCACCTTCGCATGTCTTCTATATCTTCACCAGCGAGGCTTTGTGCAGTATTATTGTCGATCAACGACCGGTTGTCCTTGGAATCACTGTTGGGTTGATCGTGACCATCTTTTATTTCGTCGGTGTTATTTACATCACCTAAATGTCAGATCAAGATGTACCATGCAGGTTAGAGTGAGAGTAAAAGCCTAGAATATCAATAAACCACAAAAAAGCTAAAATCAATCAAAGACAACCTCCCTCCCTCATATTGCTATGTATAATATAACAAAGCTATTAAAAAATAAATTGGGATTGAATTGATTTTGCCTACAGAATTGATTCTAACATACGTTAAGAAATTAAAGCAGCTTTTGATTCTAGAAACACACACTCTTAGGGTTTAATATCTCCAAACAAACAAAAAAGGAGGGACTTGCCTTTGGGTTGGAATGGCGATAGAAAAGGGCCCTCAGAAGAAGTGTCAAGTTGAAAAACAGTACCAAAGGGACAACCAATCAATGGCCTAATGTTCTTGTAAAGGCCTATATGAACTATCCGCTGGAACTCAGACCCTCTTATTCTTACTCTCTTCAAATCAAAACCATCTTCTTCAGTGGAATCCTCTTATTCTTACTCTATTACACCAATTCTATCAGTATCCATAGCCTGGAACATTCCTCTTACACCAATTCTTTTGCAGCAAGGCTAGCCTATTGCTTTATACAGTAAGGCTTTAAGCGATCGCAATTTAACCAAATCTGCATTCGAGAAAGAATTGATGGCAGTAGCATTGGCAATACAATGTTGGAGATTGCAGTAGCATTGGCAATACAACATTGGAGACCATATTAATTGGGACGGAAATTTACAGTTAGCAACCATCAAAAGAGCTTAAAACAGTGACTGCAAAAAGGATTACGACCATTTTGACATAGTTTACAAACTCGGGTTGGAGAACAAAGTTGCTGATGCACTGTCCATAATGCATGACACAGCAGAGTTGCAGTCTCGGGTTTACACTCAGGTGTGGTTAGGAAGTTGATAGAAACTGATTCTTTTACAAAATAAAATTGGGACAATTTCTGATATTTTTCGGTACAAAACAGAAATAACACAAACAGAATGACAGGAACCAATTTGGTTACTTCCAAGAATTCGAGAGTCTTGGATCTCTCCCTTCCCAGATAACCCACCATGCTTTGCTATCTTCCTATTTCTTGCTGTTGCAGGTTGTTGTTGCATACTGAGCTGCTTCTGAAGAAATTGCGAAGACTGTTGAGAACTTGAAGTATTACTGGAAAAAGGCATGGTTGTTACCAGATATCATCACATGTTTCAGTTACATCTAATGCCTTGCCCTCAAACAATCTTTGTTTTTCCTCCTTAATCTCTTCTGGTGGCACATCCATCTTATCAGATAACTCCACCATATCTACCTGCAAATGAGAAGTCTTCTTCTATCCGGTGTCCCATTTCTATTTGATTAATGGAGCTCCTTCTTCTTCTTATCAAGACGAATCCACCATAACTGCCGCATCACTGCTGCTTTGTTGGATTCCATTTATCTTTGATGTTCCAACTTCTTTGGCTTCCTCTTTAGATACAGCAAGTGAAATATTCTTTCAGCAAATTCATTCAACAAAATTATCATACTTCCATAGAATAATACACCAGCATATATGTCTCCATCGCTCACGGAATCATGGTGTTTTTGAGTCGGTAGCAACCAAAGAAATCTTAAGATGAAAAAAAAAGGAACCACATTAGCTATAAATTTGTGTGAAGTTTTAACAAAGTGAAAATGTAAACATTGTTCAAATCAAACCTACTTGAAAAAGTTTAAAGATGTGAACCAGTCAGAAAATGTGAAAATATAAACCAAAAAAGAGACAATTATTCCGCAGAAGATGCAGCAACAAATGGAAATGGTAGAAATGATACCGATATATCTAACACATGAATTAATGTGGTTCTGCATATTTGAGATTCAGTTGTCATGTGAATCATTCTCATTGAAAATGAAACATCAAAAGAGAATCAAAATTAAGACCCTTGTGGGGTTGGGACGACGTAGAGCCCCGAGATTTCCCGTCGTGACTGAAAAGAGTTCGCGAAACCAAGTCTAACCGAAATTTTAGAAGATTTCATCGTTCTCCAAGATTTCATTGCAGCAAAAAGTCATATTTAGTGAAATTAATACTTATCTTTTTTTCATGCCGACATCAGTTACACCATCACCTCTTGATAATGCGTGCGGTCCCCCATTTCATTCTTTCACCCACCTTGTTACCTGTTAGCAAAAGATTGAGGGATGAAGACGCAAACAAATAATAACATCAACATAGAGCCATGAATGTAGTAGTGACATGAATGTAGTAGTGAAAAATTGTATTTGACAAATTCAATTATTTTCAAATTTTAGCAAGATGATAAAAGCCATATCAAGAGACAAACCTTATCCTCTACCTGCTTATGAAATCTTCATGTTCTAATCCACACAAACAACTTAAATGATATGCAGATCCATTGACAGTAACTCTATGTTGGAGTGACTTTATTGACACAATCCTTTAGATCTTATGGAAAAGAAAACTCTTTGCGAAACTGCAAAACTAAACATAAGCTTCCCAGCTTCAGCAACACAAAACAATAAATGTTAAGAACATAAGAAAAACATGAAAGAAAGTAACCGGTAAAAACATACCTGATACATATTCCGCCTTCGAATGCGCAAATCCATAAGCTTTGTGAATACTCAAAAGAAAGAATAGCTTACATGATGGTTGAGTAACCAACTGTGTATTTCCTTCAACCAAACCCGTAAATCTTGATCATAACCCTAACAAACCTTTCATTTTCGTCATCAGTACAAACCTTAACTCCACCTAGCTTTATCTAAACCATTATGAAGATGAAGATAAAGATATTATGGATGAAGATGAACAAAAAAAGAGAAGTAGGGATTGATTTTCAGATTTGGAAAGAATGAAGATGGAAGAGAAAGAGAAAGAGTTAGACTCGGAAAAGGTGAAGAATGAAGAGTGACGGCAGAGGAAGAGGGAGAAAAACGAAAGATTGCATATGGGATTGGAAAGCAACATTGGGAGTAAGGAAAATCTGTAAATGGGTACAGATTCTATTTGGAGGAGGACATTGCCTCACCCGGTTCAGTTAGATTAGAAATAAAAGGACAAATAGTACATAACTTGACCAATAGAGAGAGCAACAGAAGAAACTAATAGTTAGATTCAAGTCAAAGTCAGAATTTAGTCACCAAAACTATTATTTGGACACATTTTAACCCTAAAATTAATAGGTGGAATTTTTTAAACAAAGGGCATATTAGTATTAACCAGGTACTTGTGTTTTCTTATTTTATAGATTCTATATAAAATTAATCAAAGAAACGAACAATTCCACACTTGATGCTATCTTTCTTTGTCAAGAAAGTGATTCGTGTGAGAGGTTCTTTGTGAAAATTATTTCTAGTTTTTTTTTTCTTCTTTTTTCATTTTGAACACTTGGACAACGATTTTAAAAGCAATAGTAAAGATATGTACGCAAATTGCGCATATGTACAAAGTTTCAACGTCAAAGACTACAAATGGAATATACATATTTTTGACAGATACATATTTATTATAAAATATTATTTTCCTATTGTATGGGAAAGAAGAGGATGATAAGTTGTTAGAATATTTTATTAAAGCATATACATAATGCATGATTTCAGATATTGTCATATTTTTCAATTTGAAAGTTGGAGGGATTTTGACTCAAGCATTATTCCATATATTATATTATTTTAGGACAATTAAGCAAAGAAAATATAATGATCCATTGATTCTAGCGAATATTATGGCAATGGGTTATGGTATACAGTGACTGGCCTGCAAAAATATTCCATTCTAAATATTCTAAATAAATTATGGGTAATGCTAACGAGTGCCCCAGGGGCACTGGTTAAGAGATTAAAAAGGTAAGTTGAGCATTGTTTAATAAAGTAAAAAGATATGTTTTTATCCAAAATATATGTATTAAATGCATTGAAAATATAAATAATTAACTTTTTTAAAGAAGATTAGGTGTATTTAATGAATTGAATCTAAAATATTTTCTTAATTTGGAATGCTTAACCAGTGCCCCTGGGGCACTCGTTAGCATGACCCATAAATTATTTATCTGTTTAATGGATGTCCTATACACAAATAAATAACCAACAAGAATCTTATTATTTATTACACACGAGTTATCTTAGAATCAAATTTATAATCTAGCACCATTTTATCACGATCGTTAATCTTTATTGTGGTAAAATGTAACGCATTATTTAATTTCTCACCACGGCCACTAGTTCATGGTAGAAAGTAGTGCAATTTCTACCACATTCTTCGTTTCCACGGACCACACTAACAGTGATGAAATTCATTTTCTTACTGTGATGCAAATTCAAATAAATAGTTTTTATTGAGCGGTGTTGTGTTTTTTCCACCTACCTTGGGTGTTGTTTTTCATTCTAGATTGAGTCAGTTTTATACTTTCTTCTATTATTTTTTTTACCAAAGTAAAATTTTCATATTTTGTTCAAGAAGATTATTTTTACCACCTCAAAGGTTATTAGTCTTTTTTAAATGCAAACCATCACAGGGATTTCTCGCCAAATTCATACCACCAATTTTCATAACCACAAGATCAAGATCAAGTTTCTCTCTTCTATCATCAACTAACTCTTTCTCAATCACTAAATTCATTCTCATTCAAATCATTAGCAGTCTCTAATTCTATTTCTTCTTTATTCAGAGAGGTTGGTTATGTTAAATACTCTTCATAAGCACTAATCTCATTCTCTGCATGAATGACCACAATAGAGTCATCCCCCTCTATATCATTTTTAATAGTGTGATTTCATGCTTTATTCAAATCTACAAAGTAGTCACCATGCATTCACTTTGACACTTACATATTTATCATTCTTTATGTCTTTCATATTCTTGTTAACTAGTTTAGACTTTTTAGACGTGTATCTTATAGATTTTTTTATAAGAAACTTCTCAACATTCCCGTCTTTTAACTTTCAATATTTATCAAAACTATAACCAACACACACCAAATGATCACAAAAAAGAGATAAACTCTCGTATTTTAATTAAACCAAGAATGCATAACCACCTCATTCCACCAAAATGTGATCCTGAAGAGTGTGTGTTTGACACGTTAAGATACTTAGTGATTAGACTCTATTATTTCATGAGTTTGTCACGTAATTATGATGCCTTCAATGGCGCGTTGTCGTTACTTATGATTAATCTCCCATGTAAATTATTCCTCCAACGTTCGAGTCCTATTTTGTAAGTCTCTTCAGGTATTTTGATCGAGAGATGGTTACTTTTGCCGCAAGACTTGGCAAAATTAAGAACCTATATGTCACACGTGTTTTGAGGAGTCCGTGCTGATTAGGTTTTCTTTCAAATTCTAGCAGAACATCCCAAAAAACTAATTCTTTGCAAAGACGATAACTCTGACTTTAAAACTTGCTTCGACAATTCAAAAAATAAAAGTGTGAGATTTATAATTAAACCAAATAACAACAAAAAGTTTTGAATAAATTAACGATTCCTAGAGTGATTGATGTAGTAACTTTGAAAGACATTAATGCATGTGAAACACATATGTACTCCAGCACATGAAGACAGCATATAAGACCAAGCACCTTTGGTTCGACCAGCACGCATGCTATTTATAACCAAATCCTTATATATGTACCTTTGTCCTGAAGAAAATTTGTGTCTGAAAGCATGCCATTCTTTATGAATCACCACCAGTACTAGGACCCATTTGGTTTAATAGCTTCCATACAACTTGATATTGATCTCACATAACTTGATGTACACCAACGGTTCTTCAATCAATGTCAGATAGAAATTTTGTAGTCATTCATTCACACATAAATTCTTCTCCTAACTCACTAGAGATGAGTTGGAATTTAAAGCTTCTTGTTAATGATTTAATTAATTTAACTTAATATTTTGTATACAATTAATTTTCCACTATCATAGGGCTGGTACATCCAAAAAATCAAAAGTGTACTAGATATAGGGACAAAAAGGATAGCATTAAATGCTTCATCGAGCTACAATGTTATTGCGTGATTGTTGTTGAATGCTACATGCAACCGCAAATAGTGAACTACTAGTAACTAAAAAAGAAGGAAAAAAATGTCAGTCTTACATTAATTTCAAGAGGAATGGAACCCTAATAATTCATCTTACATTAATTAAGCAAATGGCTATAGATGGATAATAGTTAGTCATTAAAAAGATATTATTAATCTAAATTATGATTTTTTTTTGTTTAAAATTGAAAGTTAATTAGTCGAAGTATAAACTAGTGGCTCTCGATTGTGACCCTTTTTTCTTCAGTTATGCTATTCTTACACTGCTTTTATATACACCGTATGGCACACCGTATAAGCAAAATCCTTTTCCAGCTTTGCACAAAAAACGAAGTTGAATAAATTATTTAAAAAAACTTAAACTAGTAGATTGTATGCATACACATACGGCATAAGTGTAAAAAACAGTGTACAAATATCATTTCTCTTTTTCTTTAAACAATTGGACATAGAAATAAATTGTGTACCTTAGTGTAATGACCTAAACATCAGAACCAGAAAAAGGCCACGAACGTCTTGCATAGTGTTGATGATGACGAGGAGGGGGTGTACCTGCAAGGTACTCTGACGATCAAGTTAGTAGGAGCACATATACGATTTAGTGTTTAGGGTTATGAAATTGTGTTACCTGACTTTCTCGAGGGAGAGAATTTATATATTACCCCCAGCGCGTGGCTAACGGTCCGTGTTTTGGGTTGGATCGTGGATTTATGCTCAAAACTCGTGATTGTCAGGATTTTAGGAGTAAACCTAGGAATCCTGAGAGACTGCTCGAAACCACCTGTTGGGCGAGCAGAGGAGTGTTCCTGGTCGACATGGGGCGAGATCCGAGGAGCCTGATATTCTACTAGTGGTGCTGGAGCTAATCTAGTCGTCTAGATCGTGGATAGCTCAGAGATGGGCAAAAGAGATAGCGCTCTTTCTGCCCATAAGTGATTGGGCCTAGGTCATTGGACTACCCCAGAGCGGATGTGGATTGGGTTGTCCTTTCTTGTCGGACCGGTCTTGAACACTTAGATATAATTTCGTTAATTTTTCAAAAAATGTTAATTGAAAAGTTCATACTTAATTTTTTATTAGACTTGCACTTAATTTTTATTTACTTGAAGTTCATGCAATTAAGTTTTCAAAATAAGCATTTTAAAAAAATGAAATCACATCAAAAAGTAGCACTAACTCATAAAAACAAGTGATTGGTTCGGATAAAATATACATCCAAACACAAAACTAATTACATATTTATAATCAGTCCAAAAAATCAATTTAAATGGTATATGAGTTCGTGCAAAACGGTTAAGGTATAATTTTATCATTTTTCGGTTTCGACACCTTTCGGGTTGGAATTACATGCGATTTGGGGCTGTTCTTGATGCACGTTTTTATTAGAACACAATAACTAGCAAGCACACATCACATATAAAGATGAAATGGAATAAAAATTATCAACGGAATTGAAGAAAAGTAGATTTTGATATCAGACGTGAGATGCTCGATATGATATTTTGGTTGATTTTTTCTAGTTACTCGAATTGTAAGTTTTGATGTTAAATTAATTTCTTTATCACATGCAATCAACAAAGTTATTCATACAAGAAAATTCATGGTTATGGCATGGAGAGGGTGGAGATTCAAGGCTTACCAACAGAACGGAGATTTGCTCCGGTTGTTGTTGAATTTTATGGACGAAATTAAGAAAAAAGAACCCAAAAGACTTCAAGAGGTAATCCTTTAAGCTTTTAAATAATTCTTGCTTGATGATAAGATGAATATAGATTGATGATGATAGAAAATCGATAAAGCTTAAATCTTTGATTTATGAATGTTGATGAATGTAATGATTCTTGAATTGTTGAAATAGATGGAAATTGAATAGAACTTGTTGAATGCTTGATGGTGAATCTTGATGTAGATTATAGATGAATTGTTGAATGTTTGAGATTAAGCTCCACCAAGTTTAGGATTTCAATATGAAATCCTAAATGGTGATGAAAAATGAGCTTTGGTGAATGTGATGACAATGGTGGAAAAGTGTTGAAGATTAGAAACTAGAAAATATTATGAATTGTTGAAGAATGATTGAGAATTGAAAATTTGTTAAATTGGTAAAAATGGTTAAGTCTCCCAAAATTGGGAAAAATGTTAGTTTATTTTTAATTATTTTTTTGATGATTATGGATCATCGGATCAAAAGTTTATCAATTGTGGAGGTTTGTTAGAAATTTGGTTATAGGTTATTTTTTTGGGAACTCTAAGGAAGTTGGAGTTAGTTAGTAGAAAAGTATGTTGGGGTTTAGCATAAATATCAGGTTTAAATGTAATGTGAATGTTTACTTGATTGCAACTTGAATTTATATTGAATTTGCATTTGAATTCCATATTTTTTACTTTGGATTTTCATGAATTAAACTATGCTTTTAAATGCTTCTTTGGGGAATTGATTTTGTTGAAATAAGCACATTTGCTTAATGATTAAATTATTTTTTTTAGCTCGCAAATATTGGGGAATGTCGCAAAAACAAATGTTACTATGGCAAATTTTCGCAAGTCAAAAATGTCATTTTTCTCATCTTTCCTTTGGTCTTTTGATAGCTTATTCTCATGATTCATTGTGACTAACTTGACTTCACTTTTCATTGTAGCGAGACAACCATTGAAGTAAAGAATAAAATTGGGTCAGCAATGAAGAATTAAGAGAAGAACCATAATACTTTTGCATTTTGTCGAAAATCACTTTCAGGTAACATAATGGTGTAATTTCAAAATTTCTCAAGAACGATGATGGATATCATGTCAAAACATTATGGAATATGTCTAGGAATACTCAGGAGTCAAAATCGAGTATATAGTCAAAATCGAGTATAAAATCAAGAATAAGTCAATTGTTTGACCATAAAGTCAACCAAACCAAAATTGTGCAATTTTTCCTCCTCTTTCCATGTAATCTATCCTCTTGAATTGATTCTTAAACAAAATTCAATTTCCATGAATTTGAATGAAATATTCTCTTTTATCCCCATCACGCCCTTTTCTTCAAATTCCAACAATTTTCTGAAGTAAGTGATGATTCTGACCACCATGAATCTCAAATAAAGAGATGGTCCACAACTTAGGTACTCGCCTCTGACTACATGGTTTGTACGAAATATTTGAAACTACATGAAGGATGAGCTTAACCACTGTAAGTACGAGATGCAATCTAAGAAGGTTTTAATTAGATTTGCTGAATATTTCTTGATTTAATGCAAATTTTCATATCTTTTATTTTTACAAAAACAAGAGATTGATGGCAACTTTAATATGAATGTAAAATTGAAAACAATTAAAGTCATAAAGATAAAGGACACAAGAAGTATACTAATTTCACTTATCAACCAAGGGTACATCTAGTCCCTCTACTCCTTAGAGGATTGTCCACTATGTTTAGATCTTTGTAGAATTTTTCACCAATACCTCTTTAAAATCTAAAATATACACAAACACCAAATTATACGGTAGACTTTGAATCACCCCAATCCAAAGAACTTTTTTTAGAATCACCAAATATTATGATGATCTTCATCAATCACTATGGTGAAACAAGTCATACTAATTTTATTGAGTAATAAAGAACTTATGTTGGATATAAACTAATCACATTCAACCTTTTATTTTTTCTTATCAATATTAAAATTCAAATGTATATCACATAATCCTCATAATTTGTTTTGGTTTTGAAACTTTTATGGTTTATAAAATTTTGCAAAATTTGATACTATTTTGAAAAGAATTATATTTGAAAATGATATTTGAATTATATAAATGAGAATTTGAAAGTTCTTATATTATTTATGGTGTATGATGCCTTATATACACCTTTAGAAACCTATATGAGTGGATGCATAAGCATAAAAAAGTTCCATGAAGCTTTGACATCCAAAACAATGACTTTGATTGATGATAAATTGAATCCTTTCACATGGTAATTGATTAATATAGGGTGTTAGTTGATTACCATAGGCCCTAAAATCATATTTTTGAATTTTGAAGACTGTTAATCGATTATCAGCATAGGGTAATCGATTACCACAACTTTTCCTTTGACAAATACCTTTTGATGGCTTTGCTTTAATGGTTTTCATGCATGATCTTTAAGAACTTTTAAGTTGAAGCTTGAGTAATATTTTATGATCTTTTAAGTGATATAAGAGATGAATCATGATATTTTAAAGATCAAGACTTTTACCCTAAACTTTGAAGATCTTTGCCAAATGCCTTTGATCAATCATTGTCTTCATCTTTATTTATTTGTTGATCATTAATGACTTTATCTTTGTTTTTTCTTTTATTCATGTATTTTTCTTCATCAATACCCTAGTCAAGTTCAAGGAGAGACTCTTTTTCACAATCAATTTTCCCTTTACAAGTCGCGTTCTTGAGAGAATGTGTAGTGATATCTTTGTAAAGATCTAGAATAAGGCGATACAAGGACATGTCCTCATCAGGCACCCGCCCCAGAATACGCCCCCTAGGCATGATTCTCATCCAGTAGATGACTCGCCCTGATGTTAAATGTAAACGGTGATGTGTAAGAAGTACATAACCCCCTATATAAATAGTCATGACCATGATTCCTAAGAAGTAGGAAATCTACAAGCTTCACGGTCAAGGTGGAACGATTAATACTTCTCGGGATTCCTCAAATCCAAGCCCATATTCTTCTATAAATATCTCAACCTTAGGATTGAGAAAAGACAATCTCATATTCACAGAGAATATCCTTAGATACAAAGCTTCTCACCCTCGTGAGCTTGCTCCAACCCTACAAAAAACACATCCAAAATAGGGTTCATCACCCTCGTGAGGTTGCTTTAACATCCAAAATCATTAAAGCCTCTGAAAACCTCTACCAGCTTAGGGTTGCTACACATATGTACTTTTTTTATAAAGTAGATACTATATTTTATTCTCAAAAGTTTTTTCTTGAAAGTTTTTTCTTTTTCTTTAAAAGTTGTTATTCAAGAGTTTTGTACCGAAATCTTTGCATTTTCCACTCAATTATGTGTCAATAAATATTTTTCTTGTGTAGAGACTTCTTTAATATATGAAATTTATTTTATGGGAAATTTGTAGAAGATATTTGTTAGGATTAGAGTCATTGTAGTCCAATGTTATATTTTGCTTGGTAATTTTCTTAAAACCTTGTACTACCAGCAAAAATAATCGTGTATTAATTTAAATTGTACCTTGTGTAATATTGTTAGATGTGTCTCAAATTTGAATCGGAGCTAAATTAGCAGCCATACAAATTATTGAGAAACAAGTGTGAGTTGTTTAAGTCCCACGTTGCTTGGAAAAAGGGAGGTTGAACATTTTATAAGAGAGATGACTCATACATCCATTGCCTTAAGGTTTTTGGTGAACAAGTGGTGTATCCCTTGTTTGTTTAGGTGAGTATTTGAATCAATGTGGATGTTTCCTCCTCTTGATAACTAGGGGTGGAAATTGGTTGGGCTGAGCTAGTCTTTGTTAAGCCTAAGCATGGCCTGTGGCATATCATAGGCTTATTTTTCAGCTCGAGTCAGACTTGTGGCCTACTAGCCTATTTAAAAAGCCTACATAATTTGAACATATGTAAATAAGCAATTCAACTAATGTTTAAATAGATAAGACAATCAAAAGTACAATGAGATTAAATGTTTATTTGCATTGACTTATTTAAGCCTTCAAAGTAACATAAGTTTTGTGAAATTATTTGTTTGAAAGAACTTAGGAAAACAACTTATAACATTATTTATTAGGTTTTTTCAACTTATTTTCACAAGTTCTTCAAGATAACTAAGTTTTACTTTTGTATTTTAATATAAAATACAAATTACAATATAAAAAATAGTAAATTTCTTCATATTTATTTAAATAGGTCGGTCTCATAGGCTTAAAAGGTTTTTCTTATGGCATGTGGCCTAGCATATTTAACTAAATAGGCTTATAAAAAGCCTAGGCCTTTTTCTACATAAAAAATCTGGTATGACCTTGACCTGTGTAGGCTAGACTGTAGGCCCCTGTTAGTTATTCTTTCCTATTTCGACCCCTATTGACAACCCATTTGATTTGTTTTAAAAATAAAACTGACAAATTTATTTTTCAACTTGTAATTTTTACAAGGAAAAAATTACAAACTATCTCTTACAATTGCAACTTTTAAAGAGAAAATTGCAAATTCACCAAACTCTAGTTTCTGAACGAAAAAATTTGCAAACTCTCTCAAATATAACTTTTGGACGGAAAAAACTGCAAACACTCTATCAACTATAGTTTTTGAATGGAAAAATGTAAAACTCTCTCAACTACAATTTTATGATGGAAAATTGTAAACTCTCTCTGTCAACTATAATTTTGTAACGAAAAAATTGTAAACACTCTCAACTATAATTTTTGAACGAAAAATTACAAACTCTCTCTAACACAACTATCAAAACTCCATTACTCTCATAAGAATAAATTTTATTGTAGTGAATAAACGCAAATCAACTCTCCATATTTATAATAATACTCCAATTCTATTTTTTCCTACTACGCGATGTGAGACTTGAATGGATAAATTATTTGACCCAAAAAATTCTCGCGTCATCCAAAGTCTTACATATTTTTACTCTGTCATCAACTTCCTCTTTAAATATTTTTAGATCATTATAATGATTAGCCATATTTATAAAATTATTATACTTTAATCTTTTTACTACTCTTCCTTTTTGTTACCTTTCTTTTTTAGCTTATCATAATTTTTATTACTCTTCCTTTCTTCCTTAATCTACGTGGCATCACTATCATTTGTTTGAATAAATCTTTGACCTATAAGTGAGTATTTGACTCAATATATATGCTTATTTCTTATGATTAGGAGTGGAAATAGGCTGGGCTGAGTTAGGTTTTGCCAAGCATGAGTCTGGACTGTCAAAAAAACAGAAGCCTAAGTTTGGATTGTAGCCTATCGTAGGCTTATTTTTAGGCCTGAGTATGGCCTTTTGAAAGGCCTGGTTAGCCTGTTAGCCTATATTAAAGTCTATTTGTTTTAGACATATGTAGATAAGCAATTAAAACATGTTTAAATAGACTAACTAACTAAAAAATCAAGTGACTAAAAATTTGTTTGTATTGACTTATTTTAACTTACCTATTAACATAAATTCTGCGATACTATTTATTTAAAAGAACTTATGGAAACAATGTTCATTAGGTGTTTTCATCTTATTTTCACAAGTTCTTCAAGATAATCAAGTTTTATTTATGTATTTTAACTCAAAGTACATAACATAGTGATAATAAAAAAGTATGGGTAATGCTAACTTGTGCCCCAAGGGCACAAGTTAATAAACCCATAAATAGAAATTTTGTATTAAAAATAATAATAAAATCATTAATTACAAACTTGTATTAAATTCATTACACAATTTTCAAGAAAATTTTACTATATTTATCTCTTAACTTGTGCCCTTGAGGCACAAGTTAACATTACCCAAAAGTATTCATATTTATTTAAATAAGTCGGCCTGATAGAGTTAAAAGGCTATTTTTGAGGCCTGGGACCTAGCCTTTTTAACTAAATAGACTTATAAGAAAGCCTAGACCTTTTCAATTTAAAAAATGTGTGGCCTGACCTGAGAATATGTAAGCTAATTTGTAGGCCCCTGTTATCGGCCGGGACTATTTCCACCCCTACTTATGATGATCCATCCCACATCAATTCTAGAAATTTAAGATGAGCATATACTCTCTTACTCTCTTTAGTAATTTAAAAAATATCATAATTTAAAATAAATATGGTGTAAATTAGAAATTATTTTAACTTTTATGTATAACTACTACCACTACAAAAAAGAAGCCCATTAGTGACGTGATTTCCATGCCACAAAGTGGAAAATCACGTCACAACACAAAATTTACGACGTACATGTAGAAGCCGCTGGAGAGTGTGTGGTAATTAAGTTGTGACATGATTTTTACGTTACTGATTAGTGAAATGGAAATCACGTCGCAACATCATGCACAAACCCCAAACACTTTTTTTTTGTTAAAGCAGACAAGGTACAGAAATAGCAGGCAAGGCACAAAAAACGGAAAAAGTTTGTGACGTGAAAGCCATGCCACAAGTTTGCGACGTGGAACCCACGACACTCATCAAGGAATATTTTTTCCTACTACTAATTTTCATTTAGAATGTTGCGACGTGGTACACATGTCATAAATTAGTGACATGCATATCACGTCACTAAACTTATTTTTTTCTGTAAAAACTAATCATTATTAATAAATAATTTTATTATTATTTCTTTTTCAATATTAATAAAAAATATTTATTTAAATAAAAAATAAAAAATATAATATACTAATAAATAAAATATCCTACACAATTAAAATTAAAATATAATAATAAACAAAATAATAAAATCTATTAAAATTATAATATAGTAATAAACAAAATATGAATTAAAATTAAATTTAATATCCTACACAATTTCAAATAAAAATAAAAATAAAATTAATCCTAAGGGTCTTCTGGGTTGGGAAAATTGTCAAGGTTAATATCATCATCATTCTCTCTATCCATCAATGCACCACCAACTCCTACGTTTCCACCAAACGTTTGACTACCGCTTCTATGTTGGAATTGCATAAATAACCGCATTTTCTCCTCCATTTTTGCTTGCCTCTTCGCCATTGCCTCTATTTTTCGTTGTTTCTCCTCCATTTAAGCTTTTAGCGCCGTCTCACATTGTGCTGACTCGCGTCTCGCCTCAGTTAGCGTCAATTGTTTTATTGTTTCCATCATTTGCGGTGTCAATTGTGTTGGACGTGACGATCATTCCTCATCTCTAACTCTTTGAAATAAAGTTCTATCTCCACTTCTCAAACTACCCGCCAAATTTCCACCACCAAAAGAGCATCCATTAGGCCCTTTTTCCACCAGCGACTTCATTCCAAATATAAAAATCCACTTCTGGATGAAGCGACTCTGACTCTCTAGGAGTATATCGGGGATTATTGACCAAAAATTGTACAAACAATGTTTGATAATCCTCCTACACATAAAATAAAAATATTAAATATATAACTTAAATTAAAATATATTAAATAATGAAATGAAAATCAGTTGCCACGTGATTTTCATGCCACAACATCTCAGTTGCCACATGAAAATCACGTCACAAAGTTGCCATTAAATATAAAAAAAATTAATGAATAATCAAAATTGAATAACTTATCAAAGGTTTTTCGTGTACGCTCGTCAACAAAATCACCCGATTTTTTTGTTCGAGTTTCTTTAACCAGCTCGACCATGAGCGGTTGTCTCCCCAACCTCTTAGCCTAAATAATAAAATTAACTTTAATTAAAAACATATAATTAATCAAAACATAACTTTAAAAAGTGGTAATAATTATCATTCGTCGAGAATGTTCGTAAGTACTTATACTTCCAACTGCATTAAGGTGACGTATAATTAGTGATCCAGAGGAAGTAACACGTCATTTACATAGAAGGGGTTTCGTAAGTATCTTATATATAAATTTTTAATTAAGTTTACATTTCCTTTTTTAATATAAATTTATATTTAATGCATGATAATTCAAATTATTGTTGTTTAGTTTTGGGTCGAGTCGGACTGCTGTTAGGTGTGTATACTATGTGATTCAGCAAATGTATAAAGAAGCTTGAGCGAGTTTTGGAGAAGATCCAAATAAAGATGTTTGGTTTAATTGTTTTAAGGTATAATTAATTTTTTTTTTGAGCCATTGTTTATTTAAAAAAATTTATTATAGTTTTCTAACTGTTTATTTTAATGTCATCAGGAAAAGTGTACGTGGGATCAAATGACCGAGAGATTTGTTAAAAAAAATTATTACAGCAGAACATCAAAAAGACTTTCTCACATGTTACGAGGTGTTAGAAAGCGTTGGGAACGTGATGGTAGTCGTCCCGATTGGATGGGCAAAGAAGTTGAGAAACTTCTTGTCTATTGGGATTCAAATGAATTTAAGGCTAAATCTGAAAAATGCAAAAAAAAAAAAATGAGGGCATCTGAAAAAGAGGGTCACCTTAATGCAGTTGGAAGTATAAGTACTTCAAATCTATCGTACATCCAACTACGATAGTACAGATAATATTCTATAATGCACATTTGTACAATATATTATATGCTACAAATAATAAAATGTTTTTTGAATACATATTTTACAAATAATACATATAATAATATTATGTGTTTGTTTTAACTACATATTTAATAAAATATTTTTAATACATAACTATTATTTTCTAATTAAAAAACACATATAATAAAAATCGAACATATAATACATTCTATGTATTCTATTTTTTTAAGTTTTGTTTTATTTTAATATAAAAAAAAAACATATAATATTTAATATATGCTCAAATAATACATTATATACTAATAAATTTTTTAACTAGTATAAATTTAACTAATCTACATTATTAACCTACATTATATACAAATAATTATATGCTACAAATAATAAAATATTTTTTAAATACAAATATTAAAAATAATACATATAATAATATTATGTGTTTTTTTAAATACATATTTAATAAAATATTTTTAATACATAACGATTATTTTCTAATTAGAAAAATATATAATAAAAATCTAACATGTAATACATATTATGTATTCTATTTTTTTAAGTTCTGTTTTATTCTAATATAATAAAAAAAACAGATCTTATTACAGATTATTATATATATATATATATATATATATATATATATATATATATATATATATATATATATATATATATATATATATATATATATATATATATATATATAACTATTTTATTAAGTTTTTACAATATATATTATTACTAAAATAAATTCTGTTTTACTAAATATTATAATTTTAAAAATATATTTTGTTTTACTAAATAAAACATATTCTGTTTTTTTAATAAATAATAATATAGATTATAAAATAAAAATATACCAACAACAAACAAACATAAAAAAATGAAATTTTCTATTATAATCTGATATAAAATATGTTTTAATATATAGTGTATATTAAATCTTAAACAAAATAAACAAACAAACAAAAATACCAACAACAATCAACACATACAAACAACAATCAACAACAAACAAACAACACCAAAATCCTAAACAAACACATAAATTAATTAGAAATTATAGTGTTAAAATTGAAAATTTATCTCTATGAAGCTTTCAAATAAACTCTCAAATAGACAAACAATGCTTGAAATCTTGAAGCTTAGTAAACCTCAACTACAACAAAAATAAATATCAAATATTGGAGATTATTTTTTTAAACGAAAATTAAATAAAAATAAAACAATTAAATACTACCTTTGATTAATTTTGTGGGAGGAATAAGAATTGAAAAAAATCTTTTGGTGGTGGAAGAAAAAATCTGTTGGTGGTGGAAGAAGAGAAGGAGGAGAGAGGAATAGAAGGGGAAGAAAGAATGAGGAAGGAAGAAAGAGGAAGAGAATAATGGTTTGCAGATCTTTGGGCGTGAGGTTTTAATTTATTGGGCCATAGCGACGTGATTTTCAAGACGCCAATTAGCAAAGTGAAAATCACATCTCAACTTCTCAACGGTCAAAACTTTGTCACGTGACAAACATGTCGCTAGTTGCGACGTGGTTAGCATTACGCTACGGGCCAACAAATATTTTCAGTAATTGCTTTTTTAGAGTCAAGTCATAACCAAGTCAAGTCATGGTCAGACTTTTTCTTACACAAACGTTGCGACATGGATCCCACGACACAACACAATATTTCAAAATTTGAAGAAATCCCTCCTTCAGATTGTTAGAGTTTTTATTAGTTTTTAAATTAATTTAAATGTAGCGACGTTACGTCCCGTCGCAAATATGTTTTTTTTAAAAAAAAAACTCTTACTCCTACCATCTTTACGTTATTTTCAATATTTTATTAGTAAAAGTGGTAGTGACGTGTCATTCACGTCGCAACTACTATTTTTTAGTTACATGATTACCACGTCACAAGTTCACGTGGTTAGGGACAATATTTCTTGTAGTGTACCAAAATTCACACTACATTATTTTTTTTTTTAAAGAAAACATAATAATACTAATAAATTTATGATAGTCTTTAGAATTTCAATTTTAAAACTTTACATGGTATATAATAAACTTTTGTTTAATATATTTTTTCCTATATTAATGTTTGATCATTTTATTAGAAAAGGTTTATATTCATCGTTTAACTCATCAAATTGTATTACCTTTTTGTCTCATTAATAATAAATTTAGTGATCGAATTTAAATTTTTTATTATTATTATAATTAGATAAAAAAAAAGACTAATTTAATATATTTTAAATTAAATAATTACGAGATTAATATAATTTTTTATTTTAAAAGACCAAAATGATCTCCAAAATTAAATTAAATAAAACCATAAAGTTTTCTATCCATTGTATTGCAATTTGTTTATAATATGTAATGTACGGATTGATGTAGTTCTTTTCATGGCCGGTTTTGTGGGGGTACTTTTTTTTAAAATGATGGAGTCATTTCTATAAACAAAGGAGTTAATAGTTCACAAACTAATATATTAGTACCCAAAAAAAAGTGAAGGCACAAAACTGAAAATATTAATAATGTTTGAGAATATATATATATATATATATATATATATATATATATATATATATATATATATATATATATATATATATATATATATATATATATATATATATATATATATATATATATAAAAGAATATTCCAGTTGTCAAATAAATAAACATGATATATAGGCTTTGGCTCTATCATCTAGAAAACAAAATTATTAGCATTGGTTATGAACTAGAAGATGCAACAAATTTGTATGATTGATTTATGAGGCCAAAAAACAAAATTATATAGTACTATATATATTATCTTTCTAGTGATTATGTTTTCTGTCTATTTGGGAATAAAAAAATTAAATTTGTACATGTATCAAATAAAATAATCTACAATCATAGTTTGTTGTAGGTCATCTAAAGAAACAACAATTAATGTGATGTATGATGATATATTTAGATGAAAATTCGCAGTAGCATATAATATATTAAGATAAAAATTCGCAGTAACATAATGTATTATTTATTCTTGTATAATGAGTTTTTATTTTGTAAACTAGAGTAACTTTTTGCTTTGTTACTAGTAGAATAAATTTTATCTTTAGTTGATGAATAGGTGGATGGATTTCGTTTAAATTTTGCATAATTATTTCTTATAAAGTAGGTTTAATTAAAGGATTTAATGAAAATACACCGACAGTGTAAAGCAGTTTTACACTGTCAGTGAAATCCAAACCGTTAACTTTTATAAATGTTTGACTTTTTCTTTAAATAACATTTAAAGTATTTATTTTCAAGGGTTGTGATGCACTGACTGTGTAAAGAATTTTACACTGACAGTGCACTACCTTTAAGCTCTTAATTAAATTACCCTGTCAAATGTCAATATATGGCCGGTTTGAGAGTTAAAAGAATCACTTCAAGCAGTCATTCACGTTGTAGTCTATAGAAAGGAGAGATTGCATCTTTAGTAATTAGTAAATTGACTATTACAATTTTTTATTGCAAATTCTTTGGCTTGCATTTTTTTTTTTAGTAATTTGGTTGTTTTAGTTAACGAGGATCTGATGTTTGAAATCAATATCAAAAGAGGGTAGAAGTAAAGCCATCCTCTAGTTCCTTTCCTTTTTTTCTTGCGATATAAGGTTTTAGTGAGATGTTTTAAAAATAGAGTTGGTCCTTATTTTTTAGAGGTAAAATGCCAATAATAAAAATATTTTAAAAAAAAAACCATCACCAATTATTTGTTGATTTTAATGGACTGGATTGACTTCTTTTTCTATGATCAAATATTTATTTTAAATCAACATAAAAAAGAAATCAATTCAGCTCATTAAAATCAACAAATAAAAATTTAATGGTCGTGATTCATTGTTCTCATTTCTCATAATAACAAATAAAAATTTAATGGTCGTGATTCATTGTTCTCATTTCTCATAATAACCAACTGTTCTCACTTGAGTTGTCCTCATATATATATATATATATATATATATATATATATATATATATATATATATATATATATATATATATATATATATATATATATATATATATATATATATATATATATATATATATATATATATAATCAACAAATAAAAATTTAATGGCCGTGATTTATTGTTCTCATTTCTTATAATAACCAACTGTTCTCACTTGTTCTCATTTCTCATATATATATATATATATATATATATATATATATATATATATATATATATATATATATATATATATATATATATATATATATATATATATATATATATATATACATACATGTATGTATGTAACTAACATTAAAAAAAATCTAATCAATATCATTAAAACACCCTCTAGCTACTTAAAAAAAGTTTCCCTTCTAAAATTTTTTTTAAGCAAATTCTTCAATCAAATCTTTATATTGTATATTCTTCAACAAACCATTCTCAATTGCTATTAATGCTAACCTATTAAGTTTTTCTTATAATGTGATAGACCACAATTAAGACTTCAACAAATTTAATTTCAAAAATCTTTTTTATATAAAACCAATTGTCACGGGAATATTCAATAAATTAAATTCTATATGCAATAATTGTATTAGAAAAAAGAACCATACTTTTTAAAAATCTTAATATACCAATAGGTTTAATATTTCCTTCAAACATGATATCTCTTAGTAAACTTAACTCCAAACATAATTTTGTCTCATCAATATCACATTGCTCATTATCACATTGTTTTTCAAGAGATATATGAATTTTTTTGTTAGGTTACTTTTTTTTTATTAAACCTATTATTGATTGGGCCTTCTATTGACTTTGTTTGATGTGAGTTTAATTTTACCTTTATAAATTAATTTCATGATTATTTTTTGGATAAAAACCAAAAAAAAAAGTAATTAATAGTATAGATGCATTCACGGTTATTTTTTAACAAAAAAAAACAATTAAAAAAATAGATGCATTCACATCTTTTTTTAAAAAAAAACCAAAATATAAATAAATAAAAATCACATACATGACCCATGAATCGAACTCAGCAACCCTTACTTAAAACCAACAACAGTCAGCCGTTGGGCTATGATCAAACAATGATTCAGCAACCCTTCTTTGGTTTTTTAGAGTTAGCAAGTGATTTTCTACATTGAATATTAGGAATTTTACCCTTTTTAATTATTTTGATATTTTTGTGGGGCTTAATCCTCAATCTGTTTCTTCTTGAGAACCTTTAATCATCTTAATTTCTAAGTGGTTGGTTATTTGGCGCTATAGGTATGTGAGTTTAGGATGGAGAGTTGTCTTGTTGAATTCAGTCCTTAATTTATATTTGTGTTTTATCTTTCTTTTATGAAGATGTTTGTGGAAGTCTGTAGTGAGAATCCAAAAAAGGTTCATGTTGGGGGTGTAAAAGGTGATGTTATGATTCCTTAAGTTTGTTGGTTTGATGTTTGTAAGCGTAAGAGTCTTTGAGGGTTGGGGGTTAGGGATCTTCACCTGATTAATTTAGATTTATTGGGTAAGTAACGTTGGAGATTGTTATTTCAAGCGACTGGTATGTTGAAGAATATATTATCTGCTAGATATTGTGCCTGATTATCATAAATTTTCTTGGTAAGTAGCATTGGAGATTATTATCTCAAGCTATTGGTATGTGGGAGGATATATTATCTGCTAGATATGATGCATGTGTGGTTTCTTCATTAAGAGGTGGTATGTCTTCTAATCTCCGTTTAGCTTCACCCTGGTCAAAGGGTGTCTCTTTTTTAGGTTATAAATTAGGGGATGTTTGTGACTGTTTGTGTAACAGCCCGAATTTTATTATTTGGCTAATTAAATTAAATAAGTATTTATTTACTTAACTGGACGAAGTTTGATAATTAATTGGATCGTCGGTGTTATTGAGAAACGTGTTCGGATTATTAAGTGAAGTTGAAATTTATTCGGTTAATCGAAGAATTAATAAAGTGGAATATGTAGAAAGATAATACTATTATTGGATTTTACTTATTTGAGATAAAGTCGGATTTAATTGGATTAATCGGAAAATAATATTAAGGGTAATAATATTATTTGTGGAGCATAATTATTTATTTGACTACTCTATTTTATCATTTGGGCCTAATTAGTTAGGAAGTGGAATTATATGGGTTAAGCCCAATATGAATAATATAGTAAGGGTTGGAAGATAGAGGTATCATAATTTTGTTCATTTGTAAAAGAAGAGGAGAAAGGAGACTAAGAGAAGAAGAAAGGGGAAGAACAACAAAGGGCAAAAGCTAGGGTTTGAAGCACATTGAAGAGGTAAGGGGGAGAATCCCTATTACTATGGGTTAGTATGATTGGGTCAATGGGTAGATTAACATGATTAGATTTGTTGTTGATTGAATCCATGGAAATGTTAATTGATTTGGTAGTAGTATTGCTGAGTTTCATAATGGAAATTGACATGTTAATAGGAAATAATGGTTAAATGTTGCCTCGTTAATTTCCTATTGTTGTTGTTAATTGTTGTTAGTTAATATGATTGGAAACAAATTGAAAACATGTTGAGTGCGGTGACGATGGCCAACAGCGTCATTTTTCTTTTCATACTGTTTCCATGGTGTTCTAATATTTTGTCTCCTCTGTTGTGTCTACGATCCTGTCCTATGTGCTCATATTCTATTACTTGGTTTGTTTTCTATTCCCAACATGTGCCTGTTATGTTAGTATATGCAAACTAATATTTATATTACCATGTAAATGAAACTATAATATACATTGGAAATGAATTATGATTATAGGATCATATGTAATTAAAGAAACTAGAAATTGGAAATGAAAATAGAATTGAGTTGAAAAGTAAGTGTATATATCTATTATATAATTGGATGTTGGTATTAGACATTTCTTTTAATTAAGTAGAAGAACGTAACAGGTAGTAGCTTTGGAACATTTTAGTAACAATTATATAACATATAAATTCAAAACAGTCCCGTTAGATCGAATAGCCGAATTAAGCGGTATAATTAATTGTCCGGAATTTGATGAAAATTTACGTGGTAACTAAGTTTAATTAGTAGATTAACATGGTGATGTTATTTTTGTTGAAAATGTGATAATTACGAACCGTCCGAAATAGTTAGGATTTAAATATCTTTTATATTAAATATTAGTTTTTGGAATAGAAAATGAATTAGAAACTTGGAACTAATGTAGTGTAATTATTAATTAGTTGATATACTTAATAGTTGAATTAATTTCAATAAGTATAATTGATTGGATTATAATAAGTATTGAAATTGATTATTCGGTTGTCGGTAACTTACGGTATTTTGGAAAGTTGACTGTAATTGTATTTTGACCAAATACTAATGAATTGATACTTGGTTTAGAAGTGTATTCTTATATTTTGTTACGATATGAATTAACATGAGATAGTATGGTTTGCTAGTGTTAATTGTATTTTGGTGAATCATAATTGAATATTGTTTCTATTATGTGGATTGATATCAATGTGTTGTGAATGTTGTGTACAATTTGATATATAATTCATAGAGTTGAATTATTATGGGTATGCGATAAGTTAAGATTGATGAGATAATCTTAATTGCATATGTTTGTTAACATTGTACATACATTCATGTCATGGTGTGCCTTGAAACAAAGGTGGTTTGCTTTGAAACAAAAGTGAGGCTTAGATTCTAGAGTGAATCGGAAGCGGTAAACTATATGTTTACATTTTAGTGGGCTTTGGTCTTGTCCGGATCGGAAGCATGGCCTAGATTCTAGATATTGAATCGGGAGGCGGTGAAACTTTGGGTTCACAATTCGGTACCACATGCATAGCGTCACATATCTTGCATTGAGTCACATTAAAATTATGCGATAATTGAATATGGAAGTTAATGTAGTTGTGATATGTGTATGAGTTTGATAATTGAAACGAGTGAGGTTTGAATACATATTTGATTAAATGTGTGAATATGTGATAATTATGGTTGTGCATGTAAATTGAGAATATAATAGTAGAATTGAAAAACTATACTCTTTAAGTTGTTGTATACTTGATAACATGTGAAATATGGGTTGATTACTATTATCTACATGGTTATACATAGTGTGGTTAATTACTTGAATTGTTGATTTAACCATTGTACCTTATTATACTTTCTTCATAATGATTCGTATTCTCACCCTTCTGTTTTAATGTTGCCCTCGTTTGGCGACATGCAGGTTCTGGAGTTTAGTAGCTTGTGTGTGATCTAGCTGGATATTCTTCCGTGTTTTGTTGGAGATTAGGTAGTGAGTCGATGCTCTGGTCATGTAACACTGGGTAGACTAGTCGTGTTGAACTCATGTTTCTATTTGGTTATGTATTATGTTTATGACTTGAAAACTTGTTATTTGGCTACTTGTTGTTTGAGAGGCTTTCAAGCCAAATATTCTGATTTTGATTTATTTTATGTTTAGATGATTATTGAGATATGATCATGGTATGGGACATGAATCATTTTATGAAATACATGAGTATTTTAGTACTTTCCGCTGTGAATGCATATTCTGTGTGAATTGTAATTAAATGTTTAAGTGTTATTTAAAATGACCAGGTGTATTGTATATTGTAGATAAATGCTGTCGGTTTTTAAAAGCTTTTAGTTTTTGAAAACATCGATGTGACGCCCTTTTGAATTATATGCATGCTTATTCTCTGATTATATGCTTATTTACTTTGGGTATAAAAGGGGTGTAACAGTTTGTATATGGTGTAAGTAGGAAAGTAAGGAATGGTCTGAACACCTCTTTTGGAATGATACTTGGGTAGTATAGATCTTCCTGAAATAAAGGTTTTGTATGATGTCTTATTGACCATAATCCAACTAGGTGAGTGGGGGAGGTGGCGGTGCTTGAAGGAGGTTAGTTGCAATGGGTTTTCCATTAGATGGGAGTTTTCTTTGCTCAAGAATAGGTATTAGCGGATAGCTTTGTTCACTTTTCCTTAGGATCACTCTTTCGCCGAGTAATGATTGTTGGTGGTAGAAGAAGGGGAAGGATGGGATTTATTTGTCCGCTTCAGCTTATAGCTCTCGCATTCAAGAGAGCTCGGTCCTTGTATCGCTCAAATCAGGAGAGATTGTGTTTCGTCTTCTATTTGGTTTAATTTTACTCCTTCCAAAGTAGTTGTCTTCTTTTGAGAACCTCTTATAGATAAGGTCTCGTCTAGAGTTAATTTGTCTAAGCGTGTGGTGCTTTTGAAAATGTAGTAGAGGCTTGTAGTTTTTGTGGAAGTGTCATAGAGTCCACTTCTCTTTTATATGTCACTTGTGTTCTTATTTTGCCTCTTTGGTATAGGATTTTGAGGTGATTGGATTGGATTTTTGCTGTTAATGGGGATAATTTGCCGCTTTTGAATCTTTTGGTAGTTTAGGGACAATACCAAAATTAATAAGGGATCTTCTGATGGTCAAGCATGTTGTGGTTTGGGTTATTTGATAGTCCCATAATGTTTTTGGTTTTTAGGTACAATTGTTAACATGGAGGATTTGGAGGTCATGGACATCACCTTGGCCTGAAAATAGTGTATAGAAAAGTCTTCGAATTACTCATGCTCTTTCTCTATTTGGTTGAAGAACCATACCATCATTATAAGTCATGAGCAGCTCTTAGTGCCTCTAACCTTCTTGAGGTGGAATGTTTTTTCTTTTATCGTAGAGATTTTCTATTTTATTTTTTAGTAATCCTTATTATTTTTAGTAGTCTTTGGTTATTGTTTATGGTGTTTCGTGTTAGTGCAACAACTGGGGGTGTCAATTTCTTGAAAATTTTCCATACTACTCACACTTGTAATTTTTTTTAACATTTTTGAGAGAGATTGTTATTTTTTAGCCTATCCTCTTATAAGCTTATTTTCTTTTGTTGTTTTTTAGCCTACCCTCTTATAAACTTATTTTTTTGGTGTATTTTATTGTTTCGCCCTGCGTGGTACATCTTGTGTCGGGTTTAGGTGTATAAGTCAATTAGCCATTCTTTAGTTTCTTCTTTATTAATTTATCTATTTTACTATTTTAAAAAATAATTAAAAATATATATTGATTATAATTAAAGGATACTGGATAATTCTAATATAAATATTTTATCTCTTAATTTCGTTATAGATTCCTTAATGGTAAATTTTTCAATTTTATTTCAAATTTGTGTGCGGATGCGCTAGCTAATCATAAGTGCATAAAGAAGAACTTCTTCATCTATGTTGAGACGCCGAGCTTCTTGAGGCTTTATTTGGACGCAGATTCTTTGGAATTATTAGTCTTGTTGTTGTTGCTTTGTAGTTTTTTTTTCTTTTGAACTTAGTCCCTCTCTATTATAAAAAATAATAATAAGTTAAAAAATATTAAAAATTAAATGTATAATAAATTTCTGTGTGATTTCAAATAATTCAAGTTGTTGTTGTTGTGATTAGCGGTCATCACCACCGTTGAATTAGATATTCATTTTATAATTTGTAATGCATTTTATTTTGATTAAATTGTATTTTTTACCTTCAAAATTTGTAATTACGTTATTTTTATCTTCCACTTTTATTGAACGACTTCTGTCTTTTAAATTTCACAATTTCTCTTTTTTTTAATTATGCCAAAAAATAATTATTTATTTATTTGACACTCAATTTTCACAGCTTATGTGATTTATTTTAAAAATTAAATATTAAAAAGAATTTAATCAAAATACACGGATAGTGTAAAGCAATTTTATACTGTCAATAAAATCATAACCGTGAATTTTTGTAGATATTTAACTTTTTCTTTAAATTATATATAAAGTATTTCTTTTTAAGGATTGTAATACACTACCCGTTGTAAAATATTTTACAATGCACTACCTTTAAACTCTATTAGAAATAGTAAAAATCAACTTCATGCAATCTTTAATTAAAATTTCAATTTTTTTAATATTCTTTTTGTCATTTTTAATAACTAATAAAAATAAGGACAAAACTTAAGTATAATTCTTTAGGTGTGGTTCTTACTATTTTCAAATAAAAATATGACAAGTGTATAATTTTCTTTTACACGTAGACAAATTTCTTCTATTTTCACTCACAAAATGATATTTAAATATATTTATCATATTTTCATTAGAAAATAGTAAGAACCACACCTAAAAAATTGTACATAAGTTTTGTCCTAAAAATAATATATTAATTAGAAAAGAGTTTAAAGATAATGTAACGTCGTTGTAAAACAATATTACATACATTCAATTAAAATCTTTAAATTTGTTAAATTCTATTATTATTTTAAAATTAAAAATAAAATTTAGTGAAATACGTACACTTTTAAATTTATTGACAGTGTTAAAATATTTTTACATTATTATTATATATTCATTTTCTCTTTAAAAAATTGAATATTACTTCAATAAATAATATATTTTTATTTTAAATTTTAATTTAAAAAATTAAAATTAAAATTGATAAATTACAAAAGAAAAGAGTTAAAGAGTCAACATCGCTAAATAAAAAATGAGAAACAAAATTAGTCAGTTTCAATATTTAAAAAATAGGGGCCCTATATGAACATTGGTCAAATATTGAACCCATAAAAAATTATATTCGATATTCGACAAATATTATCCTTTGCACAACTTCCTTTACCACCAGAACTCAAGTATAGGGATGACAATAAAACCCATATCCGCGAGTACCCACCCGAACCCGCCCGAAGTTGTTAGGGAAAACCCACTTTGACTGAGTTTGGGTTTTCCCCGATTACAAAATATGGGGTCGAGTCGAATAATGAGGACACTAGTACCCACCCCGAACCCGCCCCGTTTATTTCATTCTATATATTATTATATATTTTTGATAATTTATAATAGTAAATACATAGCCAAAATTTTGATATTTTGATTTAAATTTATTATTTAAAACATTTGAAATGTATGTATGATTTTGAAATTATTTCATTTTATTATTTATAAAGTAATTTAATTTTGGAAAAAATAAGGGCCTGTTTGAAAGGCTTTTTAAAAACTCTATTTTAGTTTTTGAAAATTTAAAAACTAAAAACTTGTTTGAATATTATATTTTACAAATGTGTTTTTAAAAACTCTTTACAATTTTTCAGTTTTTAAAAGCAAAAAATTAAAATGGCTAAAGTGTGTTTTGATTTTTACTTTTCAGTTTTTAAAAACTAAAAACTGTTTGAATCGGGTTTGAGTTTTAATTCTCCATCCCTGTTTGGATTTGGGGCGGGCAACGGAGATTGTTTTGAGATTTGGGTTTGAGTTTGGGGGAGGTAATAGCCGTCCCCGACCCACCCCGTTGCCATCCCTAACTCAAGTAGTTGGTTTCCATCTCACATATTTGTAAGTTCGAAAGTCAACGGGTTTTTTTAAGCGAAAGTGTACTGCTTTTATGTTATCTCACCATAGATAAGCCATTAATTTATATTTAGAGATGTTGATTAGCAGTTAATGTCGTTTCTTTATAACCTTTTGTCTTTTGCTGCATCAATTCAATCACATAGAAACACAAATGTACTATTATACTCATAAAAAAAAGTTGTACTATACGTATATAGTACAAAGAGAAAAAGCACTACAGTTGTAATCTTTTATTAATTTCAAAGCATCAAATCTGATTCTCTACACGCTTCATTATTATAATAGTTGTGTAGTTTTTATATCAAAATTCATACATTATATTAGTCTATCTCAATTTTTTATAGGTTTAATATTTTTTTTCATGTATCTTTTGACTAGGGTTCAGTTTGATCTTTTGATTTCTTAAACAATAATATTGATTTCTTAATTATCCGAACAATGTCATGTTTGTCTTAGAAGTTAAAACTGTTGGAACATATGAATATTTTAATATGAAGAACATGTGAATATTCCTAGAGAGATAAATTTGAAAAAAAAATTTAAGTCTCACATTGTGTTAGTCGAAAAAACTCCTTAATTTCACATTAGTTAGGTGAGATATATTAGCTAACTCATCACATTAAATAAGAAAATTATATGTTTCATTTCAAAACACACAAAAAATTCCCTTTGTTGAGTTTTTCCTTCCTCATTCTCATAATTCCGCGTCTTTCAAATTGTCGAAACGTCAACTTCTCCCCTTTTACTCGTTGAATTTTCCGAGTATTTTCTAGAATTCTTTTTAGAGAATTATGTTAATTTCTCCACGTTTGAGTTGAGAAATTATCAAGTATAATTTTTGGATTCTCTTTAGAGAATTATTCGAATTTCTCTTTGTTTGAGAAATCGTTTTGAGTGGTCAAATAACCATTATTGAATTCTCTTTGGAGAGTTATTACAATTTCTTTTGGTTTGAGAAATTATTACGATTGATCGATATATGAGATACTACAAGTGGTATTTATACCACATTCAAATGACATTTGTACCATCAGAAGGTGTATTTTTACACCAATAATCTATCATGCAAGTAGTAATCATAAAACTAAAACTAGGTTGTTGTATCTTGAGGCGTCGTGGTAGTTAGGTTGCATTCCATATTTTTAAACAGTGTCGCGAAACGTCTTAAAGAGAATGATTTATTCTGTGACTCACCCTGGTAACTTCTTATGCGGCTATTTTCAAAAATACAAAAACAACAACTTTAAAATGTTCGAAAAATTGCCATGGTTACAGAAGAAGTTATTGGTAATTTTTCGGTCGTTGTCTTGACAAACCATTTAAGTTTAAGGATACTTACTTCGAACGTAGGCAAGATAAAACAAAAATTTTCTTAACCTTAAAGAAGGTTTCCCACGTTTAGACTAAGGGCATTCCTATTGTTCCTTCTTGATCAACCAAGCAAACTAACTGTAAGAAATCTGAGGATTCTGTTGGAACACTTAATAGTGTTGAAGCTGAATATGCTGCACAAGTTAAAGCGAACGGTTTATAGCTTAGAAAAGAAATCACCTTATGGAAAGAGAATGATAATCTCTACAAAATCATATTTTAAATAGACTCGAGATTATCTGTATGATTATTATAGTTGATGTGATACTGCAGAACAGAATTGGGATACTCTAAAAAAGAAGTGTGAAGCAGAAGTTGTAGCAAAGAAGTATGTTGTTAGCCGCTGCCCCAACTATCATATGGTATAGATGAAGGGTCTGTGGAGGCTCAATGTTACATACTTCAAAAGACTGTTTATGAAATCATCCCTGAAGGTATGTGTTTAGATAAACAATTTCAAATTTCTTTTATTATTAACAAATTATCCCCTAGTTTGAAAGTTTTCAAAAAATTATGTTTTGCTACAAAATAAAAGATTAAAAATTGAAAGTCTGATTATTCACCATCAAATTGAAGAAGAATCTTAGAGATATGATCTAAGAGAAAAAGTATTGGTTATTTCAAACAACAACAAAAAAATTCAATGTAGTTCTAAATCCATTTGGAAAATGATTAAAGAATCAGAACTGGATTGAATTAAGAATGAGAACCCTTCAAGGGTCCCAATTACTCCAATTGATAGGCAACAACCACCACCACAAAGAAATGACATTGATGTTTTCTCTTGCTTTAATTATGGAAAACCAGGTCATATGATTAAGAAATATAAAATTAGGCTTAAATCTTAGTTGCCCATAATGCACAGGTTAACCTAATTGATGAGCAATTTATTAAAATTAACATGATGGGTGAATCTAATGGTTGGTGGATAGGCATCGTCTCCTCTTATTAAAATTCTGGCACTTGTAATATAGATGTCAAAATTGATGTCTCAACAAAAAATACAATGTCAGGATAGATGTTATAACATCATCTGTTGACAAAAACACACTTTTACCAAAACATAAATCATGTAGAATTAAATTGCAGAAGGTAAGAAAACAAAATCAATTGTTAATCCAATTCGGTACAACGTCACCTACTATCAGTTCAAAGCCTAAACAATCTCATTTTACAACTTATCTCCTAGTCACTATCTTGTGCAACTTCACCCAAGAACGCTTTAGATATGAGACTCCCCTCTCACTTTGCACAATCACCTTATTGATAAAACCAGTCACAAATCCGTGACAAGAACCAAAACAGAAGATTACACTTCCAATAAACAATACTTAGTTTTTCTTAAAAGCTTTTAACTAAGAACAATACTCGACTCTTTGCATAAAAGCTCATGAGTGAGAACAATGAAAAATACTCAACTATTTGCTTAAAAGCTCGTGAGTGAGTACAATCAGACTACCTCAATGTATCAAAAGATACATGAGTGACACACACAAAAACACAAAGTACTTAAAGTACTCTCAAAACCCTAAACCCTTATTTTGGTACCCACGATTTCTTTGTTGTGAATGCTTGCTATTTTAGGGATAGGAAGTCCTTATTTATAGAATCTTACAATATGGGCTTGGACTCTTCAATAAAATCCAATCTTCTAATTTTAAATCAACTTCAAAATCTTCACACAAAAATAGGAAAAAATATTCAGAGTTTCCTAAAAAGTCTCCAAGATCCTTTTTATGAAACCAAATCAAATTTGCAATGTTCCTAAAACATCCCTGTGTTAATGCGTCTGTATGAGTACTAGAATCTTCCAGAATCTCATATTTTTCAAACAAATCTTCAAGGATTTAAACCAGTTGTACTGTCGTGATGTTTTAGTATAGCATGTCACAACATCTCTTAGAATATCTATCAGAAATAGTAACAACTGACTCTATTGTACTAGTTGCTCAAGATGTCATGACATCTTGCTCAACATCAGTTAAGAACCATGTTTTAGCAAAATCTATGTCAATCATAAAACCATGGATCTAACAATCTCTCCGCTTTGGCAAATTTTGGCTAAAATAACCAAAGCATAATAAATCCTGGAGATAGGAATAAAATCACAACACAAGCTAGGGGAGAACATGTATACTTTATACAAACTGCAAACATAAGAATAAATCAAAAATACACTGCAGTTACAGAGAGACCTCTTCTTCAAAACTCTCCAGAAGTCAGATGTTCGCACATGTGGTTTGACATCACATCATCACAACTCCAACATAGCGCAAGAGCCTGTACAATCAGACAGATCCATTACTCCCCCTACCACACAAACCAATTCTCCCCCTCAATGGGAAATCCAAATCACAAGAAAATTCAAACCATGAACTACCCAAGTTCATACATCAGAGGCACATGCAGCAAAAGAAAAATAAGTCTCTCATTAGGATTTTCCACATCAGGCAAGATATTAGAACATCATGTAAGACATCATGCACACAAATCCCCCATTAGTAGCAGCAACAACAAAAACATAAACAGGCATGACAGACAATCATGCTCCCCTAAATAGTTGCATACAACAAGCAACCATAATAACTACTCCCCCTTAGCAGTAGCACAGTCCAATCAGCATGCTAATCAACATGTCAAGACATGTGTCATAACATCAGGACAAACAGAAATGCACCTACAATTTACTCTCCCGTTTTAGCCAAAAATTGGCAAAAAATAGAGTAAATGTAAACACAAATGGAATCACACATATTACACACAAGCAATACACACAGATGGAAGCACAAAGTTTCCAAATGGAAACACACAAACTTGATCATCTACATGTGGTCTTCCACTTCTTTCCCCTGTCAAAGACCCTTCTACACTCCTTGTTATTGTCATTAGCCCTTCTATCTTGTAGATATCTTTTGTTCCATCCCTTATCAATAGCAATTTGTATAGGCTTATCATGCCTCAAAGAATAGAGGAAAGATGAAGTAACAGTTGCATTCCTTTATATTTGTAATTGTTATAACTCCTCAATAGTGCAAGTTCCAATCTTGTTGCTTATGTTCTCATTCTGATTTGCTTTCACCATAACAGTAAGTCATTCCTTGTTATCCATATGCTCAAGAGTAATAACCTTTCCTTCAACAAGATTCTTGATTAGTTGAGTAGGACTATCAGGGTTCTTGTTCCAGCCATGTTGAGTTATATATCTGATAACATTTAGATTTTTATCATGTAATGTCATAACATCATGTTTGACATTATAATCCTTCAACATTTGTTTCATCCATGTCAGTTCAAAGAAACTTCCTCTTATTTCAATGATGCAATTCAAGATCCTCTTTTATTGAATAAAAGGACTCATCCTTGGTTCAAGCTTAGAAACAAGACATGAATTTGATATTTCCTTAGTAAATTCAGTGATGTCTGCTTCATTAGAGTGTCTTGTAATGATTTCCTTTATTTTTTTTGTCTGAACTCTAACTTCAAAGTGATCTGGATCAACATTAGTGGACTCATAAGTTACTTCTTTTATTGACTCCTCGGTGTGCACAGAAGATGTTCCAACATTGTCTTTGACATCTATCTTCCTTTTAGTGATTGAATCATCAATTACCACACATGTGGATTCCACAACAACTTTAGTTTTGGATTTACAAACTCTAAAAGCTCTTTTGTTTGGAGAGTAACCCAGAAATATCCCTTCATCACTTATGGGATCCTTCTTACCCTTTTGATGTTTGTCACTTATTACATAACATTTACTTCCAAAGATATGAAAGTATTTGACTTTAGGGTTCCTTCCTTTCCATAGCTCATAGAAAGTGGTTGAAGTACACACTCTCAAAGTGACCCTGTTATGAATATAAAATGCAGTATTCTTAGCTTCAGCCCAAAACCCCAATGGTAATTGCTTAGCATGAAGCATGACTCTAGCTGATTCTTGTATAGCTCTAGTATTTTGCTCAATAATTCCATCTTGCTGAGAAGAGAATTCACGACTAATACCTTCAGAATCACAAGTTCAGAGAATTTTTCATTCTTAAACTCCTAGTCATAGTAGCTTGTAATCTTGACAATCACACTATTATGCTCTTTTTGAATGCTTTGACATAGATCTTTGAAGACTTCAAAGGTGTCTGATTTTTCTCTAAGAAAGTTTATTCATGTAAACTCAGAAAAATCATCTATAACCACATAGACATACCTCTTTCTACCCAAGTTTTCCCATATATAACAGTTGTCTTTAGACCTTATATCCTTCATTAGAATATCATATTTCTCATCTTTGACTAAACATACTGACAGAGAAATTGACCAACAAACGTTGATCACATAACTGACTAATGTTAATAAGATTAGCAAATAGTCCTTTCACAAGAAGAATATCTTCTAAATTTGGTGAACCAGCACACATCAATTTTCTTACTCTTATAATTTCTCCTTTAAACCCATCACCAAATCTAATAGCACCCATGAGGTGATACCTAATATCCACCAACAACTTATGAACTCTTGTCATATGTCTAGAGCATCCACTATCAAAGTACCAGTCTTCTCTATTTGAAACTATCAAGGATAAGTTATAAGATTAACATCTATATCTTTTACACTTCTTTTTTTCTTACTTGACTAGCCTTAGAATGAGCTGAAGATTTTTGATCTCCACAAAATTTATAAAAAAAGGCTTAATATGACCATACTCGCCATAATAGTGACATCTCCAAATTGAAGAATTAGAATTTGTTAGAGTTTCATTAAATCTGCCAAGATGTTGGAACATGTGATTGGACATGTTGATCATTCTTTTCTTTTCAGCAGGAAAGAACTTTTCTACATATTTTTTATTTTGTTGATTATCAAATGAATGATTAACCTCTGTATCTTCAGCTTCTTTCATCATATCAGCTCCATTTTTCACCTTTTTCAAAGATATTTCCAAGTTGTAAAACTTGGAATTCAATAGAATTGCCTCACCTTGAAGATGGGAAATAGTACATAGAAGCTTCCTCTTTTCATTCTTCAATTCAGTTATAATCTTTCTTTGTTCTTTCTCTGTCTTAAGACTTTCTTCACACCTGTCATAAGTATCCTTGTATGACACATCCAAATATTTATAGAGATCATTCTCATCACAAGATTCTACATCATATGCCCATCTGCCAGAGAGAGCCATCACCAGTTTGGAATTCTCAGTGTTAGAGTCATCTTCTGACTCATCATCATCAAACCAAGATACAATAAAGCCCATTTTCTGCTTCATGAGAAAAGTGGGACATTCTAGTCTAATGTGACCAAACCATCCCCACTCATAACATTGAATACCTTTAATTTGATTGGATTTCTCTTCAAGTTTGGTATTCTTCTAAGAATCATTATCATTCTTGATGTCAGATGATATGTTCTTGACATGCTGTTAGGAGTGAATTAATGGTAATTTTGTGTGTTAAATTAACTACCTTTTGAGCTAAAAGTGAATAGATATTGTGAATTTTACGGATTTTATAGTTAGAATCGAACTTTCGAGGTTCGATGCTAATCTTAGAACAACTTGCATCACTTTGGGTGTTATTTGTGCAGATATTGAAGCTAAGAGGCAAAGACTAGGAAACACGCAGGCGTAGAGCTCTAGAGAGGAAGAATCACAAAGAAGGAAGAAGAATTAAAGGGCGAGCCGCGCCAATAAAGGAGCGAGACGCGCCAAACTCTCTGCCTTGAGTTCGCGCCGCGCCATTGCGTGCCGAGGCGCGGTGGATGCGTTACAAAGTTAAAATATTATAAATAGAAGCCCTAGGCCTCATAAGAAAGGATCTTTTGGTGAGCGAAATTAGGAGAGCATTCTGAGTTTGCAGTCAAGAACAACAATTGAAGGCCAAATCTTTACCAATCGAAGATATTCCATTGATGAAGATGAATCCATCTATTAATTCTTGTGTGTTCTTCATGTCTATGGAGAGCTAAATTCCTCGTGTTGAGTTTAAGGTAGTAATTAACCTATGAATATACAATATCATTGATTCTTTCCTATGAACAATTGTTTGAATTTATTATCAATAAGAAACCTTGTTTTTATATTAAATTATCGTGGAGTCTTTGATCGAAAGAAAAGATTCTAACTTTTGCCCTAGGTTACTATATTGATTCAATCTCAATTTGCAGAGATGGAATTGTGATTGAGTTTTCATAATTATCGTTCCTTATTACTATTATCGATATTGGTATTTGGAGAGATCGAATCTCATACCGGTAAAAGTCTATCTAATTTGATTTGCAGACATGGAATCATATTTGAGGATAAGTGAAGATAGTAATTCAAAAGATTGTTCAATTGTGAATTAATTGATAAATTGTATAGGAATAGGTTGATGAACCCTAAGGCTCAATATATTTCCTTAATCGTTAACAAACGTTCATTATTTGCATTTACATTATTGTTTACATTTGATAATACTATAATCATAAAACAAATCCAACTAACTTTTCTCACTCAAAATAATCAACTATAGAACGACAGTGATATTAAACCAATCCCTGTGGATACGATATATTACCGAAAATATTTACCCACAAATACTTTCAACACATGCACAAGGAGAGGCAACTATGTACTCTACTACACACGACGACAGTGCTACCATTAGTATTTTCCTTGATTTCCATGCAAATGGTGTACCACCCATCATAAACATATAACCAGTTGTGGATTTTCTATCCTCAACATCACTACACCAACTCGAGTCAGTGTAATTCACTAGTTTGCATTCTTTTCTTTCATTTGCTATCGGAAAAAAAAGCGATAGTTGAGATGCCTTATTATCCTCTTCGTGGCTGCGAGGTGTAACACCTTTGGCTTCTGCATGAATCTATTCACCATACTCATAGTGTATGCTAGATCAGAAGTTGTGTGATAAAGGTATCTTAATGATCCTATAAGTCTTCCATACTGAGTTGGATTGACATCATATTCATCTGAGTCAATTGACAGTTTCAGTCTTGGTTCAATAAGTTTCGAAGTTGCATTGCATTCTTCCATCTCAAATCTTTTGAGTATTTCGCTTACATATCTTCTTTGACGCATCATCAAGCCTATACTAATCTTGTACAATTTTATACCAAGTAAGTATGAAATGTTTTCTAGGTAGGACATTTTGAACTCCTTGATAAGACCACATTTGAAGTCTTTGATATCTTTCTTGTAGCTACCTGTTATCAATAGGTCGTCAACATAGATACATAGTATAAGAAGTTCACCCCTACTTTTTCTAACATATACTCCATGCTCATTTCTCCACTTCACAAACTCCTTCTCCTTTAGGAAACTATCTATTTTTTATTCCAAACTCTTGGAGCTTGTTTAAGCCCATACATGGCTTTATGCAGTATGTATACCTTGCTTTCTTGGCCTTGCTTTACAAACCCAACTGGTTGTTCGATATAAATTTCTTCATCTAACGGGCCATTTAGGAATGCATATTTTTCACATCCATCTGACACATATAGCAGTTATTTATATTTCTAGACCAACAACTAACATGATTATTTTAATCCTAGCAACTGATGCAAAAAATTCGTTGACGATATTCTCTCTGAAAAAATATTTTAGCTGCAAGCCTTGCTTTCTGTCGGGTTAATTCTCCTTTTGGATCAAGTTTCACCTTGTATACCCACTTCACATCAATTACTTTTTTGCCTTGTGGCAATTCAACTTATGACCAGGTGTTGTTAACTTTTATCGACTTTAGTTCTTCATCCATCGCTTGCATCCACTTTGTGTTTTTCAATGCCTCAGTTACATTTACTAGTTTAGTATTTGCAAAGAAAGTATAATGTACCAGCTCACCATCATCATCGACCACATCCTTTGATGTAATAATACATTTTTGGAACCTTACAGGTATGTTTCTTGTTCTTTGAGGTATGCTTATGCCTGCTTGATCTATGAATTCTTCTTGTCGAACTCCTCTGCCAGTTTCCCATGTCGGTTCGTCGCATAAGATTCTTACCGAATCTTTTTTGACATTTTCTTTCCAATCCCACACCTTTAGCGCTTTTATTATCACATCTATGCTTATTAGGACTTGCTTGTTCACTAGGTTGAATATTTTATATCCATCAGTCGAATGATATCCTATCAAGATCATTTGACTTAACGTGTCGTCAAGTTTCCTCCTCAACTGATCAGGCACGTGTCTATGTGCTATAGATCCAATTTATCCCAACAACTTCAGATGACTTAAGCTAGGCTTGACACCAAACCAACATTCTTCTGGTGTGATTCCTTCTAGCTTCTTAGTCGGACATTTGTTCAAGATGTATGTAGCAGATGACATAACCTCACTCCATAATTCATTAGGTATATTCTTTCCTTTCAACATATTTTTCACCATATTCTGATGGTTCTATTCTTCCTTTCCGCGGTTCTATTTTTCTGTGGAGTATAGGATGGAACCACCTTATGCACAATCCCTTCTTTCTCACATAATGCATCAAAATGTTTCGACACATATTCTCCACCACCATAAACTCTCAGAGTCTTGAGTTTTTTTTACCACTTTGTCTTTACATCATAGATTTCAAATTTATGAATACCTCGATCACATCGGTTTTCTTCTTGACCAGGTAAGTCCATAGTTTTTGGCTGAAATCATCTATGAATATGAAAAGTATCTATTACTTCCAATCGAATCCACCTAGATAGGACCATATACATCAGAATATATGACTTTAAGAATTGCCTTTGTTGCTTTGACTACACATATTCTTCACACACTTCATTTGGAATGTCGATTTTTTGGTAAACTTGAAACCATATTTCTTCTCTTAATATTTCATATGTCATTGAATTTGGGATGGCCAAGTTTGTAGTGCCATAGCCATTCATCTCTGCTAGCTGCTATTTCCAGACATTTGTGCTCTATCACATTAAGTTCAATCTTGAAGATTTTGTTCTGCGACATATGTGCCTTCAAGATTAATCTACCACCTTAGTTAAGAACTCTCATCATCTTATCTTCTAACAATTTTTAATTCTTCTCGATCAGTTCCCCTATGCTGAGCAAATTACTTTTCATTCCTAGTATATATAATGTATTGGAAATCACTAACCTTCTACCATTTTTCCTCATAACCCGAACGTCACCAACACCTTTAGCATCTAGGGTGTTGTCATTAATGAATTCCACCTTGTTCTTCATTGAGGGACTCATGCTAACAAACCAATCTTTCATTCCATTCGTGTGTGATGAGCATCCAGAGTCCAAGTACCATTGGTCCTTGAATCTTTCTTCATCTCTCGTTGTGACCATCAACAACATCTCTTCTTCTTCTTCTTCTTCGTGTTTTGTAAGCTTTGCATCAGTTTCTTCATTTCTTTTATTTTTAGGACAATCACTAGACTAATGACCATACTTCTAACAATTGTAACACTTAATGTGACTCTTCTAAGGTTTTCTTCCACCACCTTTTCCTCTACTTACAACACCACCTCTGTTATTGCTTTGGTTCAAGGGCTTTCTCTAGTTCGACGAACTTGCTTCATGTTGGTTACCTCTGCCATTCGAATTGTTGTAACCTCCTCTACCTTCGTTGCCATCCATCTTCCTTTATCTTTCATTTCTTTTGCTAATTGCGCCTGAAGAGCTACATCATTTTTCACCTTGCTTGCAGATCTTTCGGCCTTCATTTGTTCATGAGATTCAAGTGTTACTTAAAGCTCTTCTTTTGCCATGCTTGACAAATCTTTTCATTCTTCTATGGCTATTACCACATGATCGAATTTTGGAGCCAATAGCCTCAAGATCTTTTCGACATCAAATTTTGATGTAAACACTTCTCCATACATCTTGATTTGATTCACCAGCTTTGTAATCCTAGTGAAGAAATCCGCCACGCTTTCAGTTTCTTCCATCTGAAGCAATTTATATGTTCTTTTGTGATTTTGTAACCTCGTCTTTTCACCTTCTCTACACCTCCAAACAATTTTTCCAGGATGTCCCATGCTTCATTCGCTGAGTCTACATCACCAACTTTCTCAAAGTTGTCTTGATCAACAAATTGATGAATTATAAAGAAATTTGTATAATCTTTCTTCCTAAAATCTTTGTGTGCAGCATTTTGTTCATCTGTAACATTCTTTGCGATTGGTGTTACTACATTCTTCAAAAGATCCCAAAGATCTTGATAACAAAAGATAACTTTCATCTGCTTATACTACTTCTCATGATTTTTATCTTTCAAAATTTAGAGATTTGTTGGAAAATGCCTATTCGGATGATTCATTGCGTTATGCTTCTCAAGAATCACACAGCTAGTGCTCTAGATACTATATGTTGGAATTAACCTCAATTCTTGGAGATAATCCGAATCAATATTGATGAACAAGAATCAATCTTTCCGATTAATTACTCCTCTAGTTCTTCACTCTTCACTCGAGTGAATGAACCACGCCTTGGTTGCAAGATGATTTTACTACGCAAAGATAATGAAAGAAAAAAAAGAAAATTAGGGTTTTAGAGAGGGAGATGCTCAACAAACAAACTCTAACTAACTAAACAAATTCACAAAACAAAATAACTCCCAATTCTAACTCTATCGAAATACACTTCTTCGACAATATCATATTTCGACAACTACTTGCTATATTCGACTCTATGTCGAATATAGTTAATACAAACTTTGTCGAATAATACTTCAACACAAAGAATTACGTACTCAATACAATTCGGCTTGGTTTGAATCGACATTAAAATGTTACCAATTTAATAGTTTAGCTATTTAACATTTAACTTTAACTTAACAATTTACTTTAATGTTAAAGACAAGTTAATTAAAATTAAAGATTAAATTATATTTTAAAATTTTATCAACGATATATCATTAAAAAATTATTGAAGATGTAATGCAACTTTTGTAAAACAAAAAAACTAAAATCAATGGCAAAAGCTTTTAATTATTGAAGATGTAATGCAACTTTTGTAAAACAAAAAAACTAAAATCAATGGCAAAAGCTTAAAGAGAAGATAGATAGTTTAAAAGATTTTTTTAAAAAAAAATCTTAAACTCAACTTGTAAGTACGATTATAAGGACAGATTTATCTATTCCCTAACGAATATGATTTTAGTTTATAAACTAGTACTAAGCGGGTGTTTGATTATAAATGAATGGATAATGAAATAATCTTGAATAAATATATGGAATATTTTATTTTAGTGTGTAAATTATGTTTAACCTCACTATCTATAAATTTTATTTTCAAATAAAATTCATTTTTAAAAAAATTAATTATATTTTAAAAGAGCTAAATATTATAAAATCAATTCAAAATCTTTGACTCTTCTAAAATAGATACTCTACTAAATAGATACTAAATACTAAATATAAAAAATTGTAAATAATTATTTTTAGGATGTCGACAAGCATGAAAACACACAACCAAACAATGTTGTTCCTAAAGAGAAGAAAAAGGGAGACGCATTGAGATGCCATGTACAGTAACGTTACTGCCAAAGGGAAAAGAAAAAGTTGCTTAAAAGAAGTAAATTTAGTCATCCATGATCAGTTGTTTCTTTTAAGCCAAGCAGCAAAGATAGGTAAAGAAAAGGTGTTAGGGGAGGGTGCTCCTTTCGAAAGGTACGGTGGTGCAAGTGGCTGGTGGCCATGTTAAAGAGATCAGTCTCAATTCTCAAAGCATAATTCCTAGAGGTATAACCAACAATCTAACCCCCTCTTATAAACCTATATAGTATATATAAATAGGGCGTATTAAATTTTGGCATAGTTTTATTTTTTTAAATTATAAATGCAGAGGATAAGAAAGTGTGAGAAAAATTTAAATAAATAAATTTTTTTTTTGTCTGTTTTATTTTGATCCCTTAATTTTTTTAAAAATTATTTTGTTCTATTAACTCTTAAAATTATTTTAATTTAATTATTTTTATCTAATTAACGATAAATTTTACAATTAATTTTTAATTTTTTTATCGTTAATTATAATATAATACATTTTAAAGAATTAAAAAATTGATATAAATTTTTTAAAGAAGTGTTCATACAATAATAGAAAAAAATGCACGACAGTGTAAAACCAATCATCACCAAGTATTTTATCAAGTCATTCTGATATTTTTAAAGAGAAAAAAGAATATGTAGTGACAATGTAAAATATTTTTACACTATCAACTAATCACAATCACGTATCCAATTAAAACATAATTTTAATTTAAAAAAATTAATATGGCATGACAAGTGTAAGAATTTTGATTGATTATATGTGTAAAGTTAATTTACACTGTCAGTGCATTACTTTTAAACTCATTTTTAAATTAATTATATGACATAATTGATTGGTAAATTTCTATTAAATGACAGTATAAAATTATTTTATACTATCAATATACTACTTTTATTCTCATAAAATAATTTCTTATGTACTATTTTAATTTAATTTTATATTTATTGAAATTCAAATAAAATTTAATAAATTATATTATAACCCACATAAATTTAATTAAATTTATATGTATGTTTTGTGGTACTACCAAATATCTGTATCTCAAAGTTAAATACTATTTCTTCAAATACAAAAATTTATTTAGAATGTTGAGAGGCTGTGTAAAAACATTTAGAAAAATTTAAATCTGCAATGTTATTTATTTATTTAAAAAAAAAAATTAATCACTAAAGTATCTTGATTAAAAAACACTTTTAGTATATTGATCTCAAAAATGTTATTTCATCCCCTTCCGTGTGAGTATTTTTAAAATAGTGAATTATTAAAATGAATTATTATCAATTTTTTCTAGCTTTATAGAAGGCATTATGTTAAAAACTTCAAATTAAGTGATAAAATAACAACCGTGGTAAACCCATAATTACATTCTTAAGCATATCAATGGATGTGTTAAAAAAATGCTTAAAAGAGTAGCATAGAAAATAAAGAGCGAGTTTAGTTTGAGTTTTGTTGATTGATTGAATTGAATTGAATTGAATTATAGAATGGTTGGTGTAGTACTATGGGTAGCATCCAGCTTAGACACACCGGTACTACAATACAAGAACAGCAGTGATGAACTTTAACCCTTTTAACTCTCTCCCTCTGACCCAACCAAACACCACTGCCACTCCAATCAATTCCTCATCCCTATACTATTCCATTCTCTTTCTTTCTCTCTTCCCCTGACCTAATTTGTACTTCCAACTTTTCCAATTTCGCATGGAAAATAAATTATTGAATGGCTAAAACTTTTCTCACAACAAAGAAAACAACAATCAACACCAACAACAACAACAACACAACAAAACATAAAACACCGAAACAAAAACATATACTGTCCGAGTCTGGATCCTCCAAGAAACACCCATCATCAACTCCATCACCAAAACGACACCGTATTAAACCCGAAACATGTAGAACCGTTAGAGTTAACAGTTCCGTTACAACCAGGAAAGAAACGGTGTCGTTCTACTACTTCGGTTGATTATGTAGAGATAATGAATGGCGGTGAGATAGTGGAAGTTGACGGCGGTCACATTATACGGTCGCGAGGAAGAAAAGACCGTCACAGTAAAGTTTGCACCGCGAAAGGCCCGAGAGACCGCCGGGTACGGTTATCGGCCCACACCGCTATTGAATTCTACGACGTTCAAGATCGGTTGGGCTTTGACCGGCCCAGTAAAGCCCTTGACTGGCTCATTAATAAAGCAAAGCCCGCCATCGATCAGCTCGCGCAACTTCCTCCATGGAAACCTACTCTTGTTAGTTCTAAACAGCAACAAAACGACGACGTTGAAGAGAAGGAAAACGCTAACGAAAACGAGTTTCGTTTTCTTCAGAACTTTAACGGCAATAATAACAGTAGCAACGGTTTCATTCCGTTTGAAACTGAAACGACGTCGTCTTCGCCGATTCAGTTTCAGAGTTATAATAATAGCACTCCTGATTTGCTTTCGAGAACGAATAGTAATGATTTGCGTCTCTCGCTTCAACAGAATCGGAATCAGAATGTTCAGAATGTTCTATTCGCCGGAAACTTTGATGGAATTCCGATAGCATGGAATTCCGGTTTTGGCGGCGGCGGCGGTGGTGTTGGTGTTGGTGCTATTGATACTGGTAGTGGTGGTGGTAGTAATCATAATCACCATGATGATGATTCAGGTGGAGGTTTTGTGTTTCGTACTCCTTCGCCTTCGCCGGTGGTTTTTCCGGCGGTGATGTATGGTCAGAATCAGTATCTTTCTCAGAGGGGACCCCTTCAGTCCAGTTACAGTCCTTCAGTTCGTGCTTGGATAGATGCTCCGACGTTTGTTGCTGCTGATTATCGACGTCAGGCGGCTGCTACGGGTGCGTTGGGTGCCGGATTTGCTTCTGGTAGCTTTTCTGGCTTCCGTGTGCCGGCGCGAATTGGAGGTGATGATGATGAGGTGCATGGCGGTGTGTCTGAAAGGCCGTCATCTGCTTCCTCTGATTCTCGTCGTTGAAATTGTTAACCTGGTTTCCTTATCCTTCAAGACTCGCCTTTGAAACCCTAAATCTGGAAATCAATTTGGTATGTGATTGTTTTCGCTTGTTTCGAAGATGATTGGTTGAGAACTTGCTGTGTTTCTTGCGGGATCGAGATGAGGAGTTGGATTTGGAATGGTTCATTTCAATGGTTTATGCTTGGGGAATGAAGAAAATCTGGAGTTGAATTTTCAGGTTTTCCATGCTCAAGTTTGTTATGTTAATTTTCATGTTAGAGTACTGTGTTTGTTTGTGTGTTTAGTTAATCATTGTTGTATTACTATGTTTGATGTTGTTTATAATTTGTTACAATTTGTAGTTACTATATCTATTGTGTAATTTGTTATCAAGTTTTAGTTTTGGTATGAAAACATGCATCACATCTATATTTCTTTCCATGTTTGTGAAGATCTAGATATGAAAGTTGAGCTTTCTCTCTGTTGCAAAACAGGGAAAATTCCCAAATAAGCCAACAATATGAACTTGTAATTTATGCTCCAGGTTTAGTTTGGTTGCTACGTCATGATTCAGATGATGGTAAGAGATGAAAGAGTGTTCTTTTTGTTAGAAATGGTCGTTTTCTTACTTTTTATTACTGTTTTCTTTTGCGACCTTTCATCACATGTTCTATTGCTTCTTCATACTGCTAAAGGGATTTGAAAGATCAACCCACCTCTGCTGTTCTATTATGTCTATGATCTATCTCTTTCATGCTTGAGTTATGGGAGCATATAGCTGAGAAGTCATTGTCTATAAACAGTAGAAACTGTTTTACTAAAGAAACTAGTTGCGTGTGAGTTGATTCTGAGCTTTCTATTAGGTAAAATTTCCTAAATTGTGTGTGGTTTTCTGCTTTTCATTTCTCATATCATATATCTAGTTTCTCTTTAGTAAAAAGGGATGATTCTTAATTGTGACTGAAGGGTTGATTAGGGGTCTTAGTAAAAAGGGATGGGAAACGATCCAAGTTAATCTTGATGAATCGTAGCTTACCTATTTAATCAGCTGATTTGGGGACCTAGATTCTCTGCTGTAACAAATTTACAGTCATTCCAGTTAAGTAATTATTACTGTTAGATGAAGATCAAATGGCCCGTATTTCATAGACCGTTGATTCGAACACAAGTTTGGAAAATTAGTCTTCTTATTTGATCCTTATCCAACGGTTCTAGTTTTCTTCTTAATTGCACTGACAATGTGAATTTATAGTAGTCTGAAAGATTAGTTGCATGTTTAGATTAACGATGAGTTTGGCAGAATCATCGTGGACCACCGTTATTTTGGCAAAAATTGTACTTTAGAACTTCAACAAAACTACAATGTCATGGAGATTTCGTCAAACGTAGTCTTTCCAAATGCTACTAGGTAAATTTTTTATTCAACTTATCATCCTTGCTGAAGTCAGCTGAGGTTTTGAGTAGTGTGGCATCTGCAGATCACAGTCCATATACCCAATATCCATTGAATGGGGATAGATTAACTTTAGTAAGTAGAACAAGTGGGGAAAGTGCAAGACATCTGCAGGGGATTTGCACAACTAAGCTCAACAATTTCACACCCATAAGTGCTACCAGATTGTGTTTCTTGTTCATCTGTCTATGGTCCCCTACTCCCCTGAGATTTCAGTGCCTAAAAATACATTTTGTACAGCTGGAAATGCTCTTGCATAAAGGGAAAATGAAAATAAAGGAAAATTGAAATACTGGCTTCTGCTTAGATGTAGTAATTGTTTTTTGGGTTGTTTGTTGGTGCTTCTAGTCCATTGATAAATGACATTACTTCAAATAGTTTAACTGGTCATTGTACAGGGACACAATTCTGGGTTTACATATTTCTAGAATAAGGCTATTATTAATGACTATGTTTCCATATAAAAGCCAACCATGTCCTGTCTTTATCTGTCTGAAACCTTGCAATAACTAGATGATAGTTTGCAAAATAAGCAAACTTATCTAATCCTTCTCTACAGATTTTATTGGGAAGGGAAGATATTATTTTTATTGTTTCAATGTTTTATTTATTGAAAATAATTGGAGGATTTCTTATCATCGGCGTTAAAGTATCAATGTTACTACTTTCATTTTCTCATGTATCAATGTTACTACTTTCATTTTCTCATATTATTAACAGTGTTAAAGTATCAATGATAGTGTCGTGTTTATTTTCTCACATTATTATGGGTGTTAAAGTATCGGTATTGAAGGGAATAATATAGACCATTCTCATGTTTCAACCAAAACAAGGGAATTCATGATACATACAAAACCAAATAATAAGTTAAAGTCTTCTAAGGAGACACAGTACAAACCAAATGATAGATTCTCACAAGCCAAATATAGAAAAATAAACATCAAAAGAAGATGAAGAAACCAATATCCATCTAATTTTCTGCCCAGCATTTTTTTGGCAACCCTTATGTTTTGTTTTTCTTTCCTTTCTCAGTCTCCTTCCCATTTGACAGGGCTGCTTTAGCCAATGGTGATTTTGTTTCATTGTGGTTCGGCTTATCTATTTTGGTTTTCTGCTGCTGCTGGCCGTTGAGTTTCTTTGTTTGGGGAGACTGAACTTGAACCCGGACTTCCCAAGGACGCGCTGCAACCCAACGCTCCATCCAGCTCCAACCCCAGCTTTCTTTACTAAGGCTATAAGAAGCCTGGCCAAAATACTGGTTACAGTTTGGCCTCCACTGCAATATCAGTTACACATAAGCGATCAAATTTTAAATTCTCTTTAGGCTAAAGCAAGTAGAACACGTTATGTACCTGATGCGAGAAAGCATATGCCAAGGCTCGCTCTCGTTTAATTGCTGCTTCTTCTCGCTGATGTATCCTGGAAACTATCTCTTCCATTGTTTCAGAACCACTGCACCATTCCACCTAAGACACATTTACACAAAGTCGTATTCTGTTAAGATTGAAACAATATCTAAAATAGCCTCACATTACTAAAAATAGAGAAACACTATAATGGTGATATCACCTCGAGCTCATTAATCTTAGCATCAATTTTTAACTGGCTTTCCAATCTCTTTTGCTTAATCTTGGCTGCTGTTATCATACAGATTCTGCGAGCTCGAATTTGATCTTGTATTCTGCTCCATGAATGTATATAGTCAAGCGTAGTTGTTGTTTGCTCTCTGGCCATGTGATCTTGAATTAAAGCTTCAAAATTCTCTGCTCCCCTTAGATGTTGAAATGTTCTTCTTGCCTGTGTAGCAACATAGGTATAGGGGCAGGGCGTAAGTTCACTAATGTCACTAAGCCAGTGCAAAAATTGCTATATTTTGAAGAAAATCCTCAAATTAGCATCTCTAAAGTTAATCCTTCAAAACAAAGTTGAAGATGGGGAAATAACTGCTTTCAAACTGTTATAAATGAGGGTGACAGGTACAATGCAGATAATATCATCATTTACATATCCCTAGGACTTAACTCTCCTTTTGGAATCAGTGCTCTGACTGATCTTCATTGCTTTGAGTTTAATTCTTTCCAGTAGAAATAAAAAAATGTGAAGACTGTGGTCCATGTTCTAAAAGAGATGATAGAAATAAATGATAACTTGCAGACATGCAAAATATCTTGTGTCATTCAATCAGTTTAAATTTAATTTAATGTAAAACTAGACTATCACTATAGAAGGATGTTGAAATTTTGATTTTCTATTTTGAAATTGAAGGCATCACATTAATTGTTTCATTGATATTGTAACTTTTTCTATTCTATTAATGAATCAAAATATAGCCTCTCATGTCAGTTTTGTTAAACTTATAAACTGAAGAATGAATTGTTGATAGTTGCAGCCATGTTTATGATTGCAAGGAAATTTAGAAGCACCATTCATAAGAAGGTAGAATTTTTGCTTCATTCGACAAAGATGAAAATATAGATAACAAATTCAGTGTCTTCATAAAAGGTTAAGTATAGATTGCAGCAGACCCTCTAACTTTTTGATGTTGCAGAAATTGCATCTGCCTTTTTCTTTATCTCTCTAATAATATAGTCTCCCTCATTTTATTTTTCTTTTCATCTCTTTTTCACTCTATAGAAAATGCCTAGAGTTCAAGGAACCTGTTCCCTAGATTGCACGAAACTGATTTCTCTCTTGTTAAAGAGTCATACATTTAATACAGCCATGCGATTTGAACTGTTGGACCAATTTTACACTAGTTTTAAGATTTCCAAGATGTGAATTGTCAACCCTAAAAAAAGAGCAATTTTGGGACTTTCAAAGATTATATATCGCATAATTGTAAACTAAAGTCATACATGCTTTAACTCTATTTCCACTTCACAATGATCTAAAAACTTAGAGAAATCATCTAACTAGAGTTGCAATTTTACTAGTGAAGAATAAACGAGGGGACGCATCAAAAGAGCCTAGACAACAACCGTAAGAAAGCCTATAAGGGTCTTTCAAAATCCCCTATTTAAAAATGTCCTCCTTAAATGTCCTCCTTTGTGAAGACTTTATTCTGAATCAACTTCTAGCGATCATAACCTTAGATGAAACCTAACTTTTTCAGAATTAAACTCTAATAGTTAAATTAAACTCTTGCAAAGAATTTATGAAGGATGAATGCACCAATTTAATAGAATACATATTATTTTCAACATGGTTCTTACGCTAGAATTTTCAATCAAGTGAAAGACTATTGTCAGCCATATTTGAGAGTAACCTAGTAACCAAATCTTCCTCACAAACAAACAGAGTCCTCCTCCAACTTAAATCCCAAATCCAGGTCCTAGCTCTTATTGACCTATACTACCAATCACCATTTCATGCTGCCACGAGATTTGGTAAAGCCTAGGAAAACCAAGGAGAAGCATAATAGTGGTTAGCCAGAGGTTGTTCCAAAAGAAGATTTGCATGTCATCCTCAACCTTTCTTGATAGACCCTTATTAAACTAGTCGGAAGGTTTTAGGTATGAACCATCTCCATGCAACATCTGCATTTCCCAAAAAGTGTTAGATTTATTAGGCGAAGATCTCTAACAGTTAACCCTCATCGACTTGTCGAATTTTAACCACCACTTAGGCAATCTTGGAAGCCCTTTTAATACCACCAACAGAAATATCTTCTGAAGCCTAACTAACATCTTCCAAACCAACACATGCATCTTCAAAAAGGAAACATGGAAGATAGTGATAGATTTTAGGAAAAAGTTGATTAGAACCACTCTTATATCCAAATGAATATACTTGTGGCTCCACGAGGGAATCCTATTGGAAACAAGGATGATAAAAGGTTCCCGAGAGGCTTCTTTGCAAGGATTATCCTTGATAGGGAGCCTAAGATATCTAAAATGAAGAGACTCGTGCTTACAATGCAAAAATCATTTAGCCATTGCCACAAAATTCGAATCCACATTCATCCAAATCAAGCTACTTTTGGAGAAGTTACCTCGAGGACCTGAAGCCAATTCAAAGCTCTAAAGAATGGTTTTTACTAGGGGGTAACAAACGGGTATGCTGGCCTTGTTTAGGCCCGTGCTGCAAAAGCCTGCCAAAAAAGGGGCGGGGCAGGATGGACATAGTTGAGAGTATGAGCCTAAAATCTTGACCCACCGTGCACTAAAAGTAAGGGCGAGGTGGGCGGGCACTGCACTTTTAAGCCTAAAGATACAAAATTTATGTTAATGTCCGAGTCTGCAAAAGTTCACAAAAAACTGGGCAGGACGGATACTTTAAAGGGTGCAGGCTTAAACTTTTGGCCCATCTCGCACGAAAGTGCGAGAAAAACAAACATGTCCAACGAGTCGGGCCCGTTTCGCCATCCCTAGTTTTTATAGCCTCAAGATTTTACACCGCAGCCTCTCTTCGGACAAGCGTATTGTCTCCATACTATGTGAGTGACCATCATATTAGATGACCCGACCTTAAAACCTTTGAAGAGGCTGATATCAATCACCTTCTTATACATACCACTTAAATCCTCAACTACTAGAAAAATGGAAGAGAGCTAAAGGGTCTCCCTGCTTTGAACCCCTTTGAATATTAATTTTCTACGTAGGGCTACTATTGGCGAGGACAACTAAGTTCCCAAAAAGGATACGTGCAACATCTAGACATGTCACTTGTTAGAAAATCCAAACCTACCTAACTTATAGTCTAAACGACTTCAGCTAATCGAATCATAAGTCTTTTCAAAGTCAACTTTAAAAATCAGACATGCTCTTTTAGTATTTTTGGCTAAATAAAAAAGCTCGTTGACATCAACCACACCATTTACCATAAGTCTCCCTTTAATGAAAGTCGATTGATTAAGAGAGATCCGTGTGTCCACTACCAAAAACAAACTAGGTGCCAACACTTTCGCCACAAGCTTGTAAAAAAAAACAACCTAAAAAATAAGACGAAAATTGCCTAAAGTGTTAGGAGAAACGACATTTGAGATCAAAGTAACAAAGTAGGACAAGAAGCTATGAGACAAGAAAAGAGAAATAAAGGATTGGTCAAACGTAATTCCCACATTATTCTTAATAAAATGCCATAACTTCTTAAAAATAAGGAGACAATAAACTCATCATTCCCCAAACTCTTATTCCTCTCACATTGACCCACGACTAGATCAACGCCCAAAGGGCGAAATGGATAGGACATCACTAAATATTCTTCGAGAGAAACAATTTGGAAAGTAACATCAAGATTGGGCCTATTAAAACAATGTTCTAAAAAGTTATTAAAAAAATACCTGAATAGTGACTATCCGCAAAATAACAAGATTAGTATTGAGCCTATTAGAGCAAAGTTTAAAAAGTGATTAATAAATTTCCAAAACACCAACTATTTGCTCCACCCAAACGCCCCCACTTGGAAGGCCAAAATAACATTCCTCCGCCATCCTTGCCTTAAAATCTAAAGAAATAAATTCCTTTGTAAGCCCTTGATTCTCAAAACATCTACCCATAAATCTCCCTGTCGTCCAATTTGAGATCACATTTTAAAAATTTGACTTTTCTTTTAGGAATAAAAGCCATCCAACCATTAGAAGAAGAAAAAGAGTCCAAACTTTTCAACACCACCTCAGCCAAAACACTTTCCAAATCTATCCTTCGCCAAAACGAACACAAGTCAAACTGGCAAAAAAACCTTCAGAGCCCATAAGCCTTTTCAACTTCAAGGAAATTCAGGAGAGAAAAAAAAGAGACACAAGGAGGTTTGATTTTTGTATATGAATTAAAAAAATACAACCATACAAACACAGTTAGTGTGAAAAAAGTAATACTAATGAAATAAAACAAGTCCAGGATCACAAAGATATTGTATTGTACCATAAATGACCGAAATGCATTTTGAATCCTAGTAGCAGCAATATTGTCAATCAACCTCGATGGAACTGTCCTGTCCATCATCAAACCTTCATTCGGAGTGCTACTCGACTCTTCATGAGGACTTTGCTTCCCATTAGAGGATTCATTTGATATTTCATCAGTGGATTGTACCTATTCAAAAAATACTACATAATTTATTATTTCTAGATTTTAATCAAACTCTTTTAAATTTTATGTAACACTGACACTTTATATTGAAGTCGTGTTTGGTGTCTGACATTTGTATGTGTCTGACATACATGACACCGAGATATATAAAATAAGATAAAAATTTAATAAGTGAAAAACATCATAGAATGATAGAAAAGAAGGAAAAAAAAACCTTTTCTTGTTTGGATTTATCTTCCTTATGTTTCTTCCTTCTGAGTAGTATCTTGAACCATTTCTTTGGACCCATTTTGGTTGAGAAACCACAACAACAAAAATCTGCAAACAAATATTCAAACAATTTGTATTAATTCTCATGCATAAACAGACATGACTCCTATATGATTTTATAACACAATATGAAGAGAAAAAGAAACATACATATACCCAAATTAGCTACACAAGATGAAAGATGCAAATGAAATGGTAATTAGGATAACATACAAGAGGTGTGAAAATGGAGAAGATGATTTATTAATGATGGATAGTAATGGTAAGACGTGAGACATTGTAACACAAGACATAAAAAGAAAGAGCTAGAGAGAGTTCCAAAATAGTGTGCAGTGACAACTTAACCATAGTGAAATAGATGTTTAATCTCTTGTAGGTTTAGAAGTCTACGGGAAAGGTGAGGGAAGGTAGTAGTGGCATTCAATATTTCATGTCCAAATGTGTGTTTGAAAATGATTTTTACTTTTATTTCATCATTGAAACAAAATATGTATGTTTTATCATTTGATTAGGGGATCTTTAATAATTGTATGTTTTTTGTTTTGACTCTTTCAATTTTAAAGAAAGAATACTAAAAATGTAGAATTCAATCGAAAAGTAATTAAATTCTTTTTAATAATTGTTCAAGTCAAAATTTAAGACACGATTCTTTCAAACAATCAGCGAGTAACGGAAACATTAGTATGTTATCATAAAGGGGAGAGTGACTCTTCTTAATTCGGTCATGAATGCTATTATCATTTTCTTCTTGTCCTTCCTCAAAATGTTTGTCAAAGTGTGGAGGAGAATTGTCAGGTTTTAGAGGAAGTTTTTGTGGAGGGGGTAAGTGATAATGATAAGATCCCTTAGGTTAGATGAGCGGATGTGTGCAAATCCTAAAAGAGCGGTTGTCTGGGAGTCTATGACCTCCGCTTAGTTAACCTAGCTTTGTTAGGAAAATGGAGTCGATGCTAGATTTTTGAGACCACCAGGCTTTAAAGGAATATTTTAAATGTTCGATATGGGATTTGGGTTGTCGCTTCTTACAATGGGGTATGATGTCTAAACTTCGCTCTGCTTCTTCTGGGTGGAAAGGGGGTTCACTCTTTGATTCTAAATCACGGGACACCTCTGTTTGAATTGAGAATCCAAAAGTAATGTCAACGATCTAGCAAGACCGAAATCAACAACTTTTGCATTGAATTGAGAATCCAAAAGTATATTGCTTGTTTTTATATCACAATGAACAATCGGAGGCAAGCAATCATGGTGCATGTAGCATAAACCATGAGCAATCCCAATGGCGATTTGCAATCGCTTCATCCAATCAAGGACAACATGTCGTGCGGAACCTAACATATTCAATGATTTATTCTTGTTATGCAGCCATTTGTCTAGGCTGATGTCTTCCAAATACACAAGCATTATGGAGTCCTCATTAGAGATACAACATAGCAACTTCACAATGTGTCGATGACGAATATTGCTCAATATTTTAACTTCCGCGCGAAATGAAGTTTGTAGCTTTTGCCTTAACTTTCTGTTACTCATGATATTTTTCACAACAACATAGGTTAAACCGTTAACAGGTACACGGTATTACCGTGCCGAACCCACTGTTGCCGATGATATTTTGTTCTGTCATTGAGGAAAGTATGTCTAATTTTGTGAAACTTAGCCTTTGAAAATGAAATGAGCTTCCATGAACTTTCCGATTCATGTTTTCTTTTCTTGTAAAGTTTGATAATCATGAATGATACAAACAAAGCCAACAAGAAAGTCACCACACAATAAGGCTAATAATCAAACCAATAGACCAATTTGAGGTTTTGGTTGGTTTTTCAAGGCCGAAATTGTAAAGGCCAAGACTAAGTTTTGGTGTATCACCACATAAACTGTTAGATATTTGGTATGATAATCCTGGATATCTTCAAGAATCGTGTTCGTTCACTTTCCGAACAAAGTATTTCGACCCTATTCTTGTCTGGGTTCACGAAATCTTTGCAGGGATAATTCTTGAAGAACAATCTGTTTCTGACAATGGAGAACAGATTAGAATGTAGAGAGGAAGTATCTAATTTCGTATGCCAAATCGAGACCAAAAGACTCCTTATATAGGAGACCAATAATAGAAACGAACAGACACACCTTTTCGGAAAACAGTTATGTCTGTTGGAACGGGTGCAACTATTCAAACGAATCGTTATGTCCGTTGGGAACGGGTGCAACTATTCAAACGAATCGTTATGTCCGTTGGGAACGGGTGCAACTATTCAAACGAAACGTTATGCCCGTTTCTATTACTCATATTCAATTACGCGTTTGGCTCGACGAGCGTGCACTCCGCACTACCCTAACTCGTTTCAAACTTAACGCATAATTGCATTGGCCTATAGTAAATCACATTACTACCAAAATGCATTGATGATACTAAAATCACCAACAAACTCCCCCCATTTTAGTATAATCCTTGATTTACTTTACAGGTATAACGATCAAACAAATGCATAGAAGAAAATGTCTTACGATTGAATTTTCATCTTAGTACAAATACACATTCCAAATATTCGAAAATCAGGGTGTCATAATGATTGAACCCGTCAATCCATTTGAATATCTAAAGATATAGTACACATATGTTTCTTACAATACTCTACTATTCATACTTGACACTTTACAAGCCATGTGTCCTTATCCATTAATAAGCATATAGGAAGCCAAGTCCAAACTTCTTGAAGCGGCAAAACTTCATGCTCACATAGGTGATCCTTTTAATCTTGCACCTGCTTTAGCAATTTTTCAAAAGAACCATTAAGAAGATATACTTCAACCTAGCCATCACTTGCAGGTCTGAGCACATACCTTGGGAAGATAAACACAATTGCTCCAATCTTTAACTATGATCTTTCCACATTGAATTCTGCTTCTAACGTTGTATTAGAAGGGAATTGGGTATACCATAACTAATAGATTTAAATGGACTTTAATACCATCCCAATTACCGACTTCTTCACTAAGTCTCTTGCTAACCCCTTCGTCAAGTGGTCAGCTAAGTTTTGTTGCAACCAAACAAACTCAATAGATATCACCCCATTCATGATTAATTCCCTAATCATACTATGTCTAATACCCAAATGTCTAGACTTTCCATTGTATATTTGAATATATGCTTTAGCCAGTGTGGCACTACTATCACAACGGATAGAAATTGGTGATATCGGTTTAGGCCATATCGGAATCTCATATACCAAGTTCCTTAGCCATTCTGCTTCTTTACCAGCAGCAGCTAATGCTACAAACTCAGATTCCATTGTGGAACTAGTTATACATGTTTGCTTCTTGGAAGCCCATGAGATGGCACCTCCCCCAAGCAAGAACACCCATCCACTTGTAGAGGATGAATCTTCAACATTATTTATCCAACTAGCATCCGAATAACCCTCTAACACCGAAGGAAATCCCATATATGACAATCCATAATTCATAGTACCCTTCAAGTACTTGAATACCCTAATTATCGCATGCCAATGATGTCTACTAGGATTACTAGTAAATATGCTCAATTTGCCAACCGCATACGCAATATCCGGTCTAGTGCTAATCATAGCATACATCAAAGAGCCTATAGCTCTTGAGTATTCGAGTTGATCCCCAGGTTTACCTGTATTTGGCATAAGCTTTTCTCCTAGATCCATGGGAGTACTTACTGGAGAACAATTTCCATAATTGAACTTCTTAAGTATTTTCTCAATGTAATGAGATTGCATAATTACAATCCTCTTATTCTCCCGTTTAATCTTAATACCAAGAATAACGTCCGCTTCTCCCATATCTTTCATGGAGAACTTTGACGACAAGAAATTCTTTGTTTTATCAACTTGATTTTGGTCGGTGCCAAAGATCAACATGTCATCAACATATAGACAAATGAAAACTCCTTTACCGGATGTATCAAATTTGCTATATACACATTTGTCAGCTTGGTTTAGAATGAAACCATTAGACAAAACAACCTCATCAAACTTTTGATGCCACTGCTTTGGAGCTTGTTTCAGCCCATACAACGACTTAACTAGCTTACACACTTTATGCTCATTACCAGGCATTACAAAACCTTCAGGTTGCTTCATATACACTTCTTCTTCCAAATCACCATTCAGAAATGTTGTTTTGACATCCATTTGATAAATCACTAGATTATGAATAGCCGCCAAGGCAATCAATAATCTAATAGTAGTGATACGGGCAACTGGAGCATAGGTATCGAAATAATCAATCCCTTCTTTTTGTCTGAAGCCTTTGGTTACTAATCAATTCTTGTAGAAGTTTTGTGTATCATCACTATGATACTTCCTTTTAAATATATATCCAAAATATATTTAATGCATAGTAATCGTTGACGAACTTTTGATTTGTGTTTTCAACAATCCTTTGAGAACTTTCCTCACAAGGTTTTTAACTTGTGAGAATCTCGAATTCTTTATCCTCCGCAATAAGGTTCTCAAAATTCTATATAAGGGGATTTAATAAGACTCCAAATTCATAGAAGTCATGAACCATCTTTAAATGATCTTCATGTGTCTTATAATAAAAAGTCTCATTGAACATAAACATGTTAGTCACATAGAATACAAATCAAAACTCAATTGCATATTTAAAATCATGAAATTTGATTATTCTAATAATCAGTCCATAATTTAATTTTTCAAAAAAGTATGTGCACATATAAAATCTTTATGAAGAGACACGACAGTTCAAAAGAAACTATCAAAAATTAAAAAAAAATATTTAAAAGTTACAACTTTTCATCCGGATGCTATCGGTTTAATTTTAAGCGTTGCAAATAAATTTTCATTACCAATTTTCTTTTTCTAGTATGTATTCATGGCTTTCCATTTCAAATTAATTACAAATATGAATTCATGTTACTATGAATTAAAAAAAAAAAACTTACAATCCAATCTAAAATTTAGATAGGCTACTGTTACTATGCTCAGGGCCGGTCATTTACCGGCGCAGCAGGCTATATAGCACTGGGCCTCATCATTTGAAGGGCCCAATTTTATTCTTTAAATTTCTAAATGGTGCTCTCTTCCTGTATGTTTTAGACTTTCTGTGTGGTTTAATGTGTGTGCTTTTTAGACTCTATGTGGTTTAATGTGTTGTAATAATCGTTGTATCCGTGTTGCACCCCTATGGCATTATTAACTCATTTTACTTATAAAAGCAATTAAGTCAATTCCATCTCATTGTTACTGGATTATTAATACATTTTACTTATAAAAAAAAAAGAAGTCAATTTCATTGTTACTATGTTAATAAATGGATATAATATAATTATAGAATATTGTTGCTATAACTCTTATATTAAAAAACATATGAAATTTTTTTATTGTTAATTATCATGATACTAATTTTTCTTTTACTAATTTATTTTAAAAATTAATATATATATATATATATATATATATATATATATATATATATATATATATATATATATATATAATATATATAATTATATTTTTTATATATAATTTTAAACAATTAAAATTTTAATTTAGGCCTATTTTTAAATTTTGAACAGGGTCTCGGAATTGATTGGGCCGGCCCTGACTATGCTATATGTTAGTGGCAAGGAAACATATGCCGTAAAATTAATTACGTAGTGTCGTACAGTACGTTTACGCGTATGCATGAAACAATCTTATTATGATTTCATTTAAAATCTAAATATTAATTTTCAGAGTGCTTTACGAAAATCATATTAGCGTACCTGAATCTGCGACAACAATTCTTGTTCGGTTTTTGATCTATGATGTAAAAGCCTCGGTTATCATTATTTGATTACTATAAGATTGTTAGAAAAATCAATTTCAGTCGAATGAAATCGAGGCTAGAATCGTGTACGGAACACTTTTCTTATAGTATTTCAAGCACTCCCAATTTGTCTTGGAGTTTCTACGCAGGAATACCCAGGATAATTCAGCCTTCTCGAGTTTGCGTAAGACCGGTGAAAACTCGAATGTAGCGAAGAGTACTCTGGAATTATTTTAGAGGATTTGCATTTTTGTGATGTCGATTATTGTCCATGAAACTTGTCCAATTTTCTGAAACTTTTAGTCATCTCCTTGACGGTGCTTCCTCCTCCAACCATGATTATCAGAAAGAATACTTTGTTCGTTTGTTAGATATTTGGTATGATAATCCTGGATATCTTCAAGAATCGTGTTCGTTCACTTTCCGAACAAAGTATTTCGACCCTATTCTTGTCTGGGTTCACGAAATCTTTGCGGGGATAATTCTTGAAGAACAATCTGTTTCTGACAATGGAGAACAGATCAGAATGTAGAGAGGAAGTATCTAATTTTGTATGCCAAATCGAGACCAAAAGACTCCTTATATAGGAGACCAATAATAGAAACGAACAGACACACCTTTTCGGAAAACAGTTATGTCTGTTGGAACGGGTGCAACTATTCAAACGAATCGTTATGTCCGTTGGGAACGGGTGCAACTATTCAAACGAATCGTTATGTCCGTTGGGAACGGGTGCAACTATTCAAACGAAACGTTATGCCCGTTTCTATTATTCATATTCAATTACGCGTTTGGCTCGACGAACGTGCACTCCGCACTACCCTAACTCGTTTCAAACTTAACGCATAATTGCATTGGCCTATAGTAAATCACATTACTACCAAAATGCATTGATGATACTAAAATCACCAACATAAACCAGAATTGTTCAAAAAGCTACTATTAAAAGCTGAATTTGCAAAATCACTACCTGTCAAATAATTCGATGATAGATTGAGATTTGTGATTCTAGGAAGTATAGAAAGTATTTTGCCCGAGAATTGATTTTCTGATAGATCGAGAGCACTAAGTGAAGGTAAATGACCAATTGAACTTGAAATTTTACCAATAAGTTGATTTTGGCTCAAATTTAGAATCAATAATGATTTCCATGATAATATATCATTTGGAAGTGACACTTTTAGCTGATTTTGATCAAGCAACAATGTTTGAAGTTTAGGAAATGCTGTTACCTCTGAAGGAACACTTCCATTAAGATAATTCTTGCTAGCTATGAACTTAACAACATTAGTCCGTGATAAATAATTATATTTTTTAATAATAATGTAATCACTGAAAAAGAAAAACTAAATGGTAAATGAATTATTGAAAAATAATAATAGAAAAATAACATTAGTTAACTTAAGGGACTAATCCTTTGATCCGATATTTTAGTAGATGATTAAATTTTCTCAAAAAATTTAACATTGATGTGTGGTTAGGATTTATTTTGAATAAAAAGTCTACGATTAAGTTGAAAGAGATCTTTATCATATCATGCAAGTATTCTTTAATATAACATCCATTTTTTTATAATTCTTTTTTTTTAAATCTATAAAAATTTGTACCTATAAAAAATTATAAGGTAAAATGAATGAGTGGAAAAAAAAACTAAAAGAAAATAATAGGAAAAAAAGGGATAATTAAAGTGATTAATCCCTCAAATCGATGAGAATTCTATTAGATGACAAAACATTCAAAAAAATAAAAATTGTTTCGTGGTTATGATTGAATTCGAACCTAAGACCTTTGACTAAGGTGAAAGAGATCATTATCATATCATATAAGTGCTCTTGAATATAACATTCATCTTTTAATCTACCATTTTTCTCAATATAACAATATATATATATATATATATATATATATATATATATATATATATATATATATATATATATATATATATATATATATATATATATATATATATATATGAATAGAACAATAATAAATATTTAAAAAATATTTTTATTTTATATTACTAAAGAGTTAAAATAAAATACTTATAAACTTTAAACTATCATATCATTTTATCTTTAATTCCATTTATAAATTATTATTTTTGTAATATTTAATCTACTTCACTTCTTTAACATATAGTTTTGAGTTTGGAAAAAATATTTTTATTTTATACCATGAAAGTATTAAAATAAAATGAATATACCATTTAAATTATCATATCACTTAATAATTAGTTTATTTTTAAAAATAACTATTATTCACAATATTTTATTTACTTCAATTCTCTAACATATCTTTTTTTTATTTGAGAAATTTTTTAATAATAATTAAATCAACATGATATGAGAAACTTTTAAATATTATTATAAAAATCAAATTTTAAAAATAGAAAGAAAAATTACTATAATATTTTTAATTTTTATAAAAAATATCGATGTTACTTTTTATTATTATTTAAATTTAAATCTGAAATGTGGAAAAGAGAGATTTTTAACTTATATTTTAAAAATGATATATATATATATATATATATATATATATATATATATATATATATATATATATATATATATATATTTATATAAATTGTATTTATATTTTTTATTTATTATCTATCATAAATTAGTTATATACATTTTTTAATATTTGTTTTTAGATTTTTGGATATTATATAATTATATCAATTTGATTAATCTTTTTATTTTTTTGATTTGTATTTATTATTTAGAAAAACTAAGTAATTCATGATTCTATAAAAATTATAATTTTATTATCAAACAAAATAAATAAAAGAGAATAATTAAAAAAGCATAATTTTTTAACATTGCAATGGGATTTGATACATTAAAGAATGTTAAATGGGATATAAATTATAAAAAATTTATAACATATTTATTTGACAGTTTTTTTAAACAAAACTTATTTGATATTTATATTTAAATTAAATATATATTTATAATTTATTATTATTATTATTATTATTATTATTATTATTATTACTGGAGAATTAAAGACTTTTTGTATAAAAAATGAGAATTAGAATAATAAGATATAATAGTTCTAATTGAATATATTATTATTATTATTATTTTATTTTTTTTTAATCAAGATATTTTATTAATTCAAAAAATCATTAGATACAAGGTGACTTAAGAGTCCAACCAACAAACAAAATCTAACACATCAACGATGCTATGTGCTCTCTAATCTTCTTAGAAGCCCATCCTCTATACATGATATTTTCTATAATGTCTTTACTAGTATTTATACTCGTATACCCCTGTGTATTAGTACCAAAAATCTTGTCATTTCGATACCTCCAAACGCCATAGATTGTCTCAGTGAAGGCTAACTTTAAAAGATTTGCTCTCCACCCTTTCTTAGAAGTATTCTCTAAAATCCATGCAAACTCAAGAGGCCATGCTTTAGGTTCATGTTGGATAGCCAGCCATTGCAACACAGACCTCCATATTCAATATTGTGATCAGTAACTTCATATTCCCGTTAATATTCACTATTTTGACCAGTAACTTCATGTTCCCGTTAATATTCAATATTGTGATCAGTAACTTCATATTCCCGTTAATATTCACTATTTTGACCAGTAACTTCATGTTCCCGTTAATATTCAATATTTTAATCAGTAACTTCAGTTTCCCGTTAATATTCAATATTTTAATCAGTAACTCCAGGTTCTCGTTAATATTCAATATTTTAATCAGTAACTTCAGGTTCCCGTTAATATTCAATATTATGATCAGTAATTTCATGTTCCCGTTAGTATTCAATATTTTGAGATATTACAACTTAAAATATTACATTCCCGTAGCGAGTTGGATATGGGAACTGACATGTGCGTTCGCACGGGTTGGTACGGGGCGCGCATTTATTTCAGATGTATAGTTTTTAATAGAAAAATGTCTGGTACACGTGATAAAATAATAATTGAATGTATAATTAATAAGAAAATATTTTGATCAGTAACTTCATGTTCCCGTTAATAATCAATATTTTGATCAATAACTTCATGTTCCCGTGTACAAAGATTGTTTTTGTTTAGGTATCGTTATAAAAAATATATGGATCAATAGTAAATTTTTGTGTATAAAAATATTTAGATCAATAATAGATTTTTTTCGTATATAATTTTTTGATAAAAAATATTGAGATCATAAATACCATTTTTTTTATAAAAAATTTAGTTCAATAATAATTTTTTTTCCGTATATAAATATCATTCTTGTTAGGTATATATCGTTTATAAAAACATTTTGATCAATAGTAAATTTTCGTATATAAAAATATTTAGATCAATAATAGATTTTTCCCGTATACCATTTTTGAATAAAAAATAATTGGATCATAAATACCATTATTCATATATAAAATTATATAGACAAATAATAGATTTTTTTCGTATACAAATATTTTTTTGTTTGGGTATCATTTACAAAAATATTTGTATCAATTGTAAATTTTTGCACATATAAAATTTTAATTTCTTAATTTATACCTTTCGTTTTTTATAAGATATAAACTAAAAAATTAAAATAATATTAATTTAATTTATTTTAACTAATTTCTATTTTATAACTAATATGATTATTTTTTTATTAGACTTGTATTATTATATGAACATATTTTTTCATTAGATTTAATATAAATTAATGTGAAATGTAGCAAAAACATTAAAAGAGAAGAAGTGATGGGAGAAAGAAAATAATAAAATAAACAAAAGGCAACAAAACATAAGCATTTGGCAAAGAAGCTTGCCATAAGAAGCAAAAGGAAGGAAGCATTGTGAAGGCATCCACTTGGCGGAGTGTAGAAGCAGTAGGGTAAAATTGATATTTCCAGACCATTTACTTTTCTTATATTGTAGATGTCTTAAAGGCACACGTTAGTATTATATTTTTTTATAAACACTTAATTAATAAATTAAAAACTAATAACTTTTATATTTAACTATCCAGTAATTAATTCAGTTTTTAAATTTTTTATTTTTTCTTAATTTAACTTTGAATTATTAAATTAATTAAAAAAATTAATTTCGGCATGTTGATATATGTGAAGCCATATCTATCTTTGAGTAGGGTTAATCGAGAATAAACTTTAAAATATAGTGTCAGATTTTAGGTTACACTGTGCATACTTTAAAATTTTGTTAGTTCAATCTTGGATGAATCAAAACTTTAGAGAATATCTTAAATACAATTGATGATCTAAGAAAATAGTAGTAAGACTTTACTTTAAGTTAATCTTTGTAACACATGCAATGAATGATCAGATATTAGGAAATCAATGTAATATTACTGGGATTAGTTAAATTGCATAAGCTTTCAAACTAATAGAAAAACTCGTATAGGATCGAAAATGAACCATATCCTCAACTTTTATATTTAACTATCCAGTAATTAATTCTGTAACAGCCCTGCTCCCCGCCCTTGTTCTTAGTTGGGGATAATAATGATAATATTTGGTCATTTTTATTTAATCTATATTTTCAAAATAAATGAATGATAATTTTAATAAATTTACTATCTTAAGATTAAGAAAAATAAATTGGTAGTAAAATTATTTAAAATAAAATTAATAAAATAAATTTAATAGGTCGGGGCGTGGCAGGGGTGAAGGTGGGTGCGGGGGTACTAGCATCTCCTGCCTTGCCTCGTCCGGTAATTAAAACCAGGTTTTCCCGCACCCACCCTCGTCCCCAATTAAATTAATTTTTTCTCGTAAAATTTGGGGCGGAGGTGGCTAGGGACGGGTTTTTTTACCATGCCTACACACATCATCATATGGAAAGGTAATAACAATAAAAGTATATCAATATGGTTGGTTGAAACAAACATTTTGCCCAAAGAAAATGGAAGGCCTAAGAATCCGATCAACTAGGGATGTCAACATACTCATACTAAAAAAACTCGTTTGGGGCATATTCAAACAAATTGATAAACTTTAGGTAAGTGTCATCTCTATATTGTATCGTACGCATTTATTCTCTCTTTGTACCACTATAGGTTCTTCCTCGAGGAATTCCTTTGTCAAAGCAAATTACTTGTTTATAATGGATTTGATCAAAGGTTTGGGTATGATATTCTTTCTTCAAGTTTAGTCATTGGACTTCATTGGACTAACTCAAAGACATCATTTTTATGACATAGAATTCGTTTTTTTCATGATTTTTTTCAAAAACGTTTATCACATTATAAGGATATCTCTCACAAAAATTTATTTATTTTTTACTTGAGATGAATTAAATATGAATTATTTTACAAGTCAATTTTCTATAGAACGGAAACAAGGAAAACGTTATCATATGATTGATTTTTAGGCTATTATTTTGCAGGGAGTTATATCAAAACATAAATAAAATATCTGTAAGTTTTCATTGCAATATGAATAAGTCTCAATTTATTTTGATTTTTTGATCAAAACACATATATGTGTTTCGATCGGAAAATTAAAATAAATCGAAATTTATTCTAAATGCCACGAAATCTAGAATATTTAGAGGGACAAAAAGTTAATTAACCAAAAAACTTAATCCCACAAACTCATGAACGCGTACTTCTAATCATACTATCTTGATTCAAATGAACACTTCATATTCTTAAAAATTCAATTTTTTTAAAGTGTGATTCAAATCATAAATATGTACGATTCAAATCAAATATGATTGAGAAAATCAAATTTTGGTCTCACCAATGTGATTTGAATCACAACTTTTGACACGAATCAGAGATAATTTGGGTCGAATCAAAGAAGAATTTGACTTAAATCAAATATTATCTTGAATCAAACATGTTTTGATTCAAATAAAAAAAAGTTTGACTCAAATCAAAGTTTGGCTTGACTCAAAATATACTTTAATTTGAATCAAAGAAACGCTTGAATCTTGAATTAGTTAAAAATTCATATATAAACATCATAATTTTATTGTTAATATATCTTGCCACTTTTCTCTTGCCATTTATGACTTGAATCATGAATTATTTAGAAGTTCGTATATGATATGTCAGCAGATATTTTCTCTATGTCACCTGTTTTTACTTTAAATTGTCATATTTTTTAAATGATGATATTTCCACATTATATTGAGAGACAAGCTCATCATCCAAATTGATCAAAAGAGCCTTAAATTTGTCACCAATCAAACAATTCAAACGCAGGAACAATACATTTGGTAGCACAAAATCATGGGATATGATATCTTTATTGATTACAAATCAGAGAGGGAAAACATTGCAACATATAAGCTTTATCATGAATCTTTTATGACCATCTCTAGCCACCAATCCCACTTGTAGCAACAGATGCATATAAACACAGACGCAATACATCTAGTATGAATGTATGATCACAGTCCAAACCTGACACTACCGAACATTCTGTAGGAATGTTTTACCAACAACAATAATCAACAAATAGGACAAATTCTAGTGTGATGGGATGATTTGACAAATAGTATTTCACTCACAATAACATTAACCTTTAATTCAAATCTTATAACATATCATTCAAATTTTATTAAATTGACATCATTTTTCTTGCATATGACCTTTTAAAATTACTTTTTATCTCTAGGTCACTATAGCTAAACCTACAAATTGATTAAGAGTACTCGGATTTAAATCCTAATTGAAACAATCTTGGAAATGTGAAACTACCACATCACAAAACATATATTCAAAATAGCCTGCAAAATAAATGATCAAATAAGCGTTAATCTTTGTATAACGAGGCTTTGATCTCAATGAACAACCCACAAACTCAGGGAAAATCGTCAAAGAACATAAATGCATAAAAAAAAAATTGGCACTTCCCAACTTTCCAAACATTAATAACACAAACTCATTACCCAACTTAACAATCTTGTATCATTGCTTCTAGAGCGACATGAGTAATTTCCGACAAAGGGACCAATGTCTATAGCCCTTCATATAATGGATCACTTAATATCTTCTATCAGGAGTTTTGCAGTAAGGACATCCTTTGTCTGAAAGATTATAACAACCTGGCAGGTACCTGCAGGTCAAATAAGGTAAGAAGCAAAAATATGTCAATTGAGCCTCATAGAGACTTGCGTTAACTCCACGACTCATGCATTTGCATTACCAAATATAACAATAAGGTTTCACAAGTTCAAGTGGGAGCACAGTTAACTTGAACACTGAGTGAGAACCAAACACAGTGGAGCCAGTTGTGAATGTCAGAGTCATGATACATGTATGATCAACAATTAAGCTGACTGCTAGATAATAAATCAAAATGGTCATATGTGACTTAAAATGAATACAAATATTTTTTTTTAAATGTAGGCAACTGAGCTAATGCTTATCCACTAATAATAACTAGTTATAACCAAAGATATATTAATAAACATATACATAGAAGGAGTGAAAAATTAAAACAAACCAATTATAATCTCCGTCTAAGAGGTTTTTGTCTGCAATCAACCAAGTCAACTTTAGCTGAGGGTGAATTTTGAAGCAAGAAGTCCACAATTTCATCAGGTACGAGCGGAGACGGTTCCAATCCTAAATTAAATGCTTCCTGTATCCTGGCAGCTTCTTTCTTTGACTCGACGTTCAGTAACTTGACATCGCGCAACATCATGCGAAGTTCATATTCAATTTCCTCAATTTTCACTTTCAAAAACTTCAATTTACACATGAAAGGAATCTTAAACTCCAACAATTCAGGAACTAAGGAGAGAGCCTGCGCAAGGAGGGATGCAAGCAGATTAGTCTAATGCAAGTCAAATAATTTTTTATGAAATTTAGAAGAAATTAAAAACACAGCCTCAAAAGATGTAAGCTAATGTACCTGGAGAGTACTTGCAGTGACTGTCAATGATTTTATATTAGCAAATTCTGGGAGCCAATTGAACAGAAACAAAGGAGGCCCATCAAGTCTATATGGAAATACTCCTGCGTCAATATCTACATGTTTAAGAGAAGAAATATTGCTACCAGAGATATCCTGATAAGGATATCCACGAAAAGCAAATGTAGAAAGACTCGGAGTGCAAAGATCAATTTTATAATAGTTGTCTAAGTCTGACTCAACGTGCATCGTAAAATTGACGAGGGTTGCGCTTGATATGCAGAGGGTTCCTGCGCCTTCCACGTTGCAATCAGAAATGAGCAAACTTTTCAACCTACTAAAGGTTGAAAATGGTTCAGAGTCTTTATAAAATGTAAAATTGCCTAGTTCCAAGGTAGATAATGCTGGCAAATTGAGAGATTTTGGAAACAGGCTTTTACATTCATAACAAACTGAAAGGTTAAGATGTGTTAAAGTCTGCGATGATAGTAAGGTAAGAGGAATTTGTTCGACGACACTAGTTATACTAAATTGTAAGCGTTGAACATTGTGTGAAATAGCATAATTCACAATCCATTCAAGTATGTGAGGCTCCAAGAGATGAGATATATCCTCAAAGTCGAGAGTGTGCAATGACACAGAGGAATCGCGAAGAGATAAAACCTTACGCATGAATTCTATGAATATATTATAACATTGAAAATCTGATCTCCAAAGTATAAGAGCTGGAAGACGTTTCCAGAGATGCTTCCATCTTGAAGATAAAATGCCAGTTCTAATGGCGTGTTTGGTCCTCAGAAAAGAGAGTATGTGAAGGATAATGCAATCGGGTAAATCGCTGAGCATGTCTTTCTGTACATCATCAGTAACTTTAACTTTCTTCGTCACGGAATTAGACATTACCTAATCAGAAGAGGAAAAAACCAATCGGGAACCCTAGAAAATGGATTTGTGTATTTGAATTGGAAAGGAAAAATGAATGGAGAAATAGGAAATACCTTGCAAGCGAGATTGTTGGTTTGAGTTGCAGAAGCTAGAAGCTGTACAATGAAACTGGAACTCAAATCAGAAAAGACAACAGATTTAAATCTACGCATTTTAGGGTTTATGCTAAGCCACGTTAATGGATTTGGGGGTTCTGTCCCTTTTAGGTTTTGGTTTTGCTGCTTGTCCTTGGTTATCTATTATCTTACTCTTTTAGTAACTGAGTCTCCGTTCTATTACATCATTGCAACTTTTTGGATCGTTTGTTTTTGCTTCCATAGCATGTTTCATGATAGGAGAGGGGGAAGAGGATAAGATTTTAAGAAAGTGGAATAACAAGAAATGCAAGAATAGATCCCAACCATCCATTATCATCACAACTTCCATAATCCCTATTAAAAAGGAAGTTAAATTTAAAATTAATTTAAAATTTACCACTAAAATAGTGACACATACTCATTCTTACATTTCTTCTTCAAATTACTTCGTACTAAATAGCACTACTCTTTTCGAAAACTAAAATTTTAAAAAATATAGAAATTTTTTTATTTTAATATAATTTTTTAGTTTCTTTATTTTAGGGTGGGTTTTGGTGTTATAAATAAAATTAAACCCTCTAAAATTCTAATACTCAAAATCTTTTTATTATTTTCACTCAATTCTTCCTATCTTTCAAAGTCTTCGCCCTTCTTCCCCTCCAAACTCGCAAACAAAACTTAATTAAAGTTTATTTAGCTTTTAAAAAAATAATCAAAACCATTTGTTTAAAGTTGAAATAATATGGTTTAAGTCAATTAGTTGAAAGTTTGGTTCATTAAACTCCATACTTCACTTCTAATCATAGTATCTCTCTTGATTCAAACAAACATTTCATATTTTTTAAAGTGTGATTTGAATCAAAGATAGGCTTGTTGATCACATATCTTGCCACTTTTTTTATCATTTGATTTATGACTCGAATCTTGAATTATTAAGAGGTTCGTGTGCGTGCGTGTGTATATATATATATATATATATATATATATATATATATATATATATATATATATATATATATATATATATATATATATATATATATATATATATATATATATATATCGACATTTAATTTGGCACCCTGAGTGGTGGTCATGTGCCCCAGTAAAAACTCAATAATGCCAATAAAATTCAAAACTTAACTTTCAAACCAAATTTAAGTCTCAGAGCATAAATGAAAATATACGAAGGTTAAGTTCCGCATTTTTTACGGATGTTAATTTCTGTACACAATTGATTCATATAATGCGTCAGACCTTCCCTCTTCCTTCTTCATTTCATTTCATAAAGTTTACTCATAACCCAAAATAGCGTTGGAGAGAAAACTCCATTTCCATCATTTTTCAAGCTTTCTCGCTACTTCTATTGCCATTGCATTCAAGGATATGACATCAATCAACCTCTAGTCCACTCCATTTAATTGAAAATCGTTGAATTTTTACATTTGGTAAGTTTTTCATTTTCTTTCTTTTGTTGGTTTTTGATGCATTAGTTTAAAGTTTAACACATCATAGATTATTTATGGTAAATTAGGATGCATAATAAGTTGTTTAGTGAAGCATGCATATAGATTCTATGAAGTTTGAAGTTAGAGCAATAGAGCATACTCTGATATTTCATTTTCTAGTTTCAAGACGATACGAAAGTTAACTTCCACATTGTGTTGTCCTGCAATGCAGAAGTTAACTTCCGAATTTTGTTGTTCTGCATTACTTTTATGATTTTGCTTGTTTGGTCTCCTGAGTTTGGCTTGTTTATTATGATATGATTTTTCTTGTGTAATTACAGGGAAAATGTCTAACAACGTAGACAAATTGATGCATGGTAGAATGGTCAAGCATGCTTCCGTTATGAGGGAAGAGTTAGACCCTCTCATCAAGTCGTTGGTGCCACTTCATTTGATGATGAAGCATCGTCTTTTGAAGTTCATGTGTCTCCGGCGTCACCCTCCTTGAAACATGAGCCCCTTGTTGCTGCCCTTGATTCCCCAAAAGTCCAACATGCTTCTTCTGTTTCTGATGTTTATCCAAGAGGCCCCTCAGATACCTCATTACTTTATCTATATGCACACCATTTTGCCCGACATGTGTGAGATGGAGAGGTAAAATAAATTTGTATTTATTCTTGTAAATACGTGTTATAAGATTTAAACTTTCTAATGTTGATATATTTTTTTACAGTACCGTGAGTCGTTGAAATGTATCAACCACGGTAGAAAGATTGCGAAGCTGCAGTAGCATGATGAACTATGATTTCAAGATGTCTTGCAACTATATGGGCTGCAAGATTTATCCAGGACTAGGTATATGTTTATTAACCATGGTTAATTGTTTGGTTTCATCAAGAGATGACACTCAAAGACTTCTTCCTTCCATCTTTCATTCAGTAAGATGTCCATCACTTAAGGTTATCACGATAAAATAAAATTAGAACTTTCAAAAACCTCTCATTTGAGTAGAATTCAAAATCAACTATAATGTTAGACAAAAATATGTTTTAGTAATAAAACTAAGAAATGAAATCCCGACATTTTTTCCCTTTCGTTTATGTATCATAAGTATATACATGCTTATAGAATTCTATAATTTTAAATCAACTATGTTGAGAATCCAAACATAATGTCAACGATTTAGCAAGACTGAAATCAGCAACTTTTACATTGAATTGAGAATCCAAAAGTAAGTTGCTTGTTTTTATATTGCGATGAACAATTGGAGGCAACCAATGGTGGTGCATGTAGCAAAAACCATGAGCAATCCCAATGGCTATTTGCAATCGCTTCGGCCATTCAAGGATAACATGTCGTGCGGAACCTGACATACTCTATGATTTAATCTTGTTGTGCAGCCATTTGTCTAGGCTGATGTGTTTCAAATATTCATACACAGGCATCATGGAGTCCTCATTTGAGATACAACACAGCAACTTCACAATGTTTCGATGACAAATATTACTCAATATTTTAACTTTCCGCACGAAATGAAGTTTGAGCTTTTGCCTTAACTTTCTATTACTCATGATATTTTTCACAGCAACATAGGTTAAACTCTTTCTGTTACTCATGATATTTTTCACAGCAACATAGGTTAAACCGTTAACAGGTACACGGTATTACTGTGCCGAACCCACCGTTGCCAGTGATATTTTGTTCTGTCATTGTCATTGAGGAAAGTATGTCTAATTTTGGGAAACTTAGCCTTTCAAAATGAGATGAGCTTCCATGAACTTTCCAATTCATGTTTTCTTTTCTTGTAAAGTTTGAAAGTTTGATAATCATGAATAATGCAAACAAAGCCAACAAGTCAGCAAAATAAGGTTAATAATCAAACCAATAGACCAATGTAGGTTTTGGTTGGTTTAAGCCCGAGAATTGATTTTCTGATAGATCAGGAGCATTAAGTGAAGGTAAATTTACTTTACCATTAAGTTGATTTTGGCTCAAATTTAGAATCACTAATGATTTCCATGATAAATATATCATTTGGAAGTGACACTTTTAGCTGATTTTGATCAAGCAACAATGTTTGAAGTTTGGGAAATGTTGTTAGCTCTGAAGGAACACTTCCATTAAGATAATCCTTGCTAGCTATGAACTTAACCACTTTAGTCCAAGAAGCAAGAAGCTACTCCGTTTTGGAATTCCACCATAAAATTGATTATAACCAAGGTTTTAAAAAACCGGTTGCGGTCGCGCAAAGGCTTTCACAATTTCGGTCGGTACAGATGTCGCGACACTGATTGCTGTCGTCGCGGTGTGAATTAACCACAATTTGTTCTTTAATATAGTAAACGGTTACAATAGTATCGATATTTGTATCGGCATCTGTCAAAACCATTTTGCCACGACCGTTTTTGCGGTTGCAGACCGTTTTTTGAAACCCTGATAATAACTTATATCAAAAAGTGAAATGCTTGAAGATAAATTTTGAGGAAGTTTTTCATTGAACTTGTTATCACTTATCATGAAACTCGCCAAATTTTGAGCTCTCCAAAGTCCATCATGAATTTTACCAAAAAACTCATTCCTGAAAATTTTTCAGGTCAACCAAGGTACTACAATTTCAAAGTCATTTTGGTAACTCACCCCACTTAAACTATTTTCATAAACAGTTAAATATTGTAGCTTACCATGATAGCACAAATTTTCCGGTAACTTTCCCTTAAAATTGTTCGTTGCAAATATGAAATGATTCAAGCTTTGAAAAAAGACCAAAATCCATAGGAAGAGTACCTGAAAAGTTGTTCATAGAGACATGAAATTCTGTTAACGATTCAAGACGGCTTTTGCTTTTTGGAATCTCTCCTGAAAAATTGTTCATGTGCAAATGCAACACTGTCAACATTTGAAGCTTTCCAAAATCATTCGGTATTTTCCCTGAGAGATTCTTTGCAACATCAATTGTTGTCAAATTCAATGCTTGAACCGAATTCGGTATCTCTCCAGAGAGATTATTTTTGTTAAGATACATTGTGCTCAAATTCTTCAGCATGAACAAGCCACTAGGAAATTTTCCAGTTAAATTATTTCCTGATAAATCCAATTTCTCCAATGCAACCATATCTCCAATATTTTCAGGAATTCCCCCTATCAATTTTGAACCATGTATGATAAAAGACTTCCATTTTTTTCATTTATCTTACAGGTTCATCAATTGCTCCCATTGTATATCATGAATTCTTGATGTAGTTGAAGATGCCTGTACATTTTGCTCATTTATTAGTACTTATTACTGTAGCTTCTTTTGATATCAATTGATGTATAAACAACATTTTATTTTATACTTCTCATTTTAGAGTTTATGTAATTTTATACGACCATCATTATACCATCATTATACGTAAATTTCATCCATTCTTATAAGTGCATACCGATAAAATCATATATTATAACAGTTAACTTTACCCGTGCAGACACATGGCTATCTTACTAGTTTTCCCAATAACTGAATTCTATGAGATATATGTTATGTTGTTGAAGGAGAAAGCCTTAACACAATGGTAAATGAGGTATTGTTATGTTAATAGGAAAGTCATAAGTTAGAGTCATGAAACCAATATCATGCAAATGTAAGACTCATACAAAATAGACCCTCAATGGGTTCGATTAAAATCCTTCTTTGAACTAAGACATGTCATAACCCAATTTCTCCATTGAACAAAAGAGTTCATCTTGGTCATAATAACCTTCTCTAAGTAGGCGCATTCCATATAATCAAAAGCTTTTCTAAAATCTACTTAAAAGATAATCAGATCCTTATTTAACCAAACAATTTCTTAATTTAACTTTATGATTATAAAGATTAATGAACCTGTAAGATAAGTTGGCTCATCAATTCTTTGCTAAATCTTTATTAAGCATTGTTTGCGAATGTGAAACAATGTTAGTGATAACTTTCTTCAACCAACTTACCAAGAATTTAGCAAAGACTTTGTACATACGATTCACAAAAAAGTTAGGTAAAAGTTAAATAGTCTTATCGAATTTGTTCTCTTTCGTTTATGTATCATAGTATATACATGCTTATAGAATTCTATAATTTTAAATCAACTATGTTGAGAATCCAAACGCAATGTCAACTATTTAGCAAGACCGAAATCAACAACTTTTGCATTGAATTGAGAATCCAAAAGTAAGTTGCTTGTTTTTATATTACGATGAACAATTGGAGGCAAGCAATGGTCGTGCATGTAGCACAAACCATGAGCAATCCCAATGGCTATTTGCAATCGCTTCGGCCATTCAAGGATAACATGTCGTGCGGAACCTGACATACTCTATGATTTAATCTTGTTGTGCAGCCATTTGTCTAGGCTGATGTGTTTCAAATATTCATACACAGGCATCATGGAGTTCTCATTTGAGAAACAACACAGCAACTTCACAATGTTTCGATGACGAATATTACTCGATATTTTAACTTTCCGCACGAAATGAAGTTTGAGTTTTTGCCTTAACTTTCTATTACTCATGATATTTTTCACAGCAACACAGGTTAAATCCTTTTTGTTACTCATGATATTTTTCACAACAACATAGGTTATAGGTTAACCCGTTAACAGGTACACGGTATTACCGTGCCGAACCCACCGTTGCCAGTGATATTTTGTTCTGTCATTGTCATTGAGGAAAGTATGTCTAATTTTGGGAAACTTTAGCCTTTGAAAATGAAATGAGCTTTCATGAACTTTCCAATTCATGTTTTCTTTTCTTGTAAAATTTGAAAGTTTGATAATCATGATTCATGAATGATGCAAACAAAGCTAACAAGTCAGCAAAATAAGGTTAATAATTAAACCAATAGACCAATGCGAGGTTTTGGTTGGTTTTAGCCCGAGAATTAATTTTCTGATAGATCAGGAGCATTAAGTGAAGGTAAATTTATTTTACCAATAAGTTAATTTTGGCTCAAATTTAGAATCACTAATGATTTCCATGATAATATATCATTTGGAAGTGACATTTTTAGCTGATTTTGATCAAGCAACAATGTTTGAAGTTTAGGAAATACTGTTAGCTCGGAAGGAACACTTCCATTAAGATAATTCTTGCTAGCTATGAACTCAACCACATTAGTCCAAGAAGCAAGAAGCTACTCCGATTTGAATTCCACCATAAAACTTATTATAACCAAGGTTTTAAAAAACCGGTTGTAGTTGCGTAAAGGCTTTCACAATTTCAGTCGGTACAAATGTCGCGACACTGATTGCTGTCATCGCGGTGTGAATTAACCACAATTTGTTCTTTAATATAGTAAACGGTTACAACGTTATCAATATTTGTATCGGCATTTGTCAAAACCATTTTGCCATGACCGTTTTCGCGGTTGCAGACCGTTTTTTAAAACCCTGATAATAACTTATATCAAAAAGTGAAATGCTTGAAGATAAATTTTGAGAAAGTTTTCCATTGAACTTGTTATCACTTATCATGAAACTCGCCAAATTTTCAGCTCTCCAAAGTCCATCATAAATTTTACCGGAGGTATTACAATTTCCAAGTCATTTTGGTAACTCACCCCACTTAAATTATTTTCATAAACAGTTAAATATTGTAGCTTACCATGATAGCACAAACTTTCCGGTCACTTTCCCTTAAAATTGTTCGTTGCAATATGAAATGATTCAAGCTTTGAAAAAAGACCAAAATCCATGGGAAGAGTACCTGAAAACTTGTTCATAAAGGCATGAAATTCTGTTAACGATTCAAGACGGCTTATCTCTCCTGAAAAATTGTTCATGTGCAAATGCAACACTGTCAACATTTGAAGCTTTTCCAAAATCGTTCGGTATTTTCCCTGAGAGTATTCTTTGCAACATCAATTGTTGTCAAATTCAATGCTTCAACCAAATTCGGTATCTCTCCAGAGAGATTATTGCTGTTAAGGTACATTGTGCTCAAATTCTTCAGCATGAACAAGCCATTAGGAATTTTTCCAGTTAAATTATTTCCTGATAAATCCAATTTCTCCAATGCAACCATATCTCCAATATTTTCAGGAATTTCCCCTATCAAATTTGAACCATGTATGGTAAAAGACTTCGATTTTTTCAACTTGGTTAAGCTTAACGGAAGCTTCAAACTCAAAGGATGCAAAGGATTAAAGGACAAATCAAAGAACTCAAGATTGAACAAGTCACCAATTACCTCAATAATTAAACAATATTCAAGGTCAAGGAATCCCAAATCATTAAGCTTAGCAATACTCAGAAGGAATTTCGCCGTCGAAATTGGTTGAACCAAGGTTGAGATACTGCAAATGAACCAAACTTTGAATATCATAAGGAATCTTGCCAACAAAGTTGTTCAAAGACAAATCAAGATACTCAAGATTGGAACTGTTATACAGATCTTTTGGAAACTCACCAGGAATGAAATTGTGGCTGAAATCAACGTGTGAGATTTTTAAGGTCACATATGAAAGAACTCAAATACTCACGGTCATAATGGTTATTATCACTTCGTCTAAAAAATGTTTTAGGAATATAGAAACTTTAATTTATTACTCAATTTTGTTATGCTAATGACCCAAACACAACACTATAAAAGATGCATACACAAATTGTTATGCCAATGGCCAACTATTTAAACATTGCAAAACACAACGTCCGCTGCATCACATATCAAGATTACAGCATTTCATGGAATCTCTAACACAACATCTTTTTTAACTACTCTCCCAAATCTTAAGATCATACATTTCATATTCAACACCTCTAAAGCAAACAACTAACTTTTAATCGTAACGTAAGCAAAACCAACCATTGATGGAAAAGCTAATGCTAATGATATTATGGATTACAGAGTACAATGAAATTTCAACTCAATTCATAAGACACAAATCTATATATTGCATACAAAACATTCAAAGATCATGTTTGCAGCATTCTTTGGCAGCAATAGATTATTTCATTATTCTTGTGACACAAATCACCACAACAAACTCATTCAAATATCAAATAACTGAAATTTCAATCAATAATCTAGCATACTTACACTAATTATAACAACAATGAAAAAAAATTCATTGTAATCAAAATCTACCACTACACCTGTTACATATTATTAGTGTTGATTTCAAAACAAGAACTAACCCGATAACTAATTTAAAGTATCATAGATAATCACCAACTGAGGTTCAAATTCAATTTTAAATTCAAGAACGTAACAAAAATCAGTACCTCATAGGCGAAAACCAAACAAAACCCTAATTCACTTGTACTCGAAATTAGGCACAGGAGGAGCATCAAAACTCTCAAGAATCTTCACATCACTAGTATTCTTATCTTCTTCTTTGGCTTGTGTTCACATTGAGAGATTCATGCGCAATATGTAAACTTTGAATAGCTATGAAACTCTGAAACTGTGTTCAGATACACTGTAGAGAAAATGTGTGGACATTAAGAGAGTGTCAACTATGTGTGTCCATTGAATATAAATTAAAGGAAGAAACCATGTCTAATTGAATGTCTTTTTGATCCCTGGAAATAGAGAGACTCATGAACAATGACAAGTCAAAATTATAGACATGAAATGAAGTAAACCATGTTTATTTCAATGTTAGTTTCAATATGTGGACTTCATGACAATCATGCTTAACCTACTAAATTCAAACTTACATAATATGCATTACTGTTTTCAACTTTAGTCAATATTGAAACTGAAATTCAATGTCAATGGAAGTAAATATATGGACATATATATAATGTTTGAATCCTCTGTATTGATTTCATTTAAATTTGAAATACATTGATGGTGTATGTCTGGTAACCAATTTTTGAACAACTATATCCACATTTACAGTAGACAAATTAACAGTGTAGGTTTTTCAAAGCCTTATTTCATTTGTGTTGATTCATCTTTATTCTTAGGACAGATAGAGACACTATTATTGTAGATATATCTTTCTATATGTTGTTACTTCACTAACAAGTAATAATGAAAACATAAGTTTATGAATTCATTTTAAATGTCTACCTTAAATAGATATCACACCTTAACTCTAAATGAAGAAGAGGCCAAATTACTATTTCTTAAGAAGACATCTGATATGTTTCTGTCATGGTGGCAATGTAAGCATGTCCGACGCTGTGATTCTCTGAGTTTTTTCCATTTATTTTACAGGTTCATCAATTGTTCCCATTGTATATCATGATGGAGTTCCATAACCCAATTTCTCTACTGAACAGAAGAGTTCATCTTTGTCATAAACTTCTCTAAGTAGGCGCATTCCATATAATCAAAAGATTTCTTAATTTAACCAAACAATTTCTTAATTTAACTGGTTGATTATAAAGATACCATCTAGAATTTGAACTCCTTTAATAAACGTTGTTTGAGATTCTTAAACAATGTTAGTGATAACTTTCTTCAACCAATTTAGCAAGAATTTAGCAAAGACTTTGTACATACCATCCACTAAAAAGATACGTCGGAAGTCAAATAGCCTTAACGATTAGAACTTTTAACCAACCTCTCATTTGAGTTGAATTCAAAAATCAACTATAATGTTAGACAAAAATATCTTTTTGTCCAAAATAAAACTAAGAAATAAAATTCGGACATTTTTTCCCTTTCGTTTATGTGTCATAGTATATATATGCTTATAGAATTCTATTATTTAAAATCAACTATGTTGAGAATCCAAAAGTAGGTCAACGATCTAGCAAAACCGAAATCAGCAACTTTTGCCTTGAATTGAGAATCCAAAAGTATGTTGCTTGTTTTTATATCGGAGGCAAGCAATAACGGTGCATGTAGCACAAATTAAGAATCACTAATGATTTCCATGATAATATATCATTTGGAAGGGACCCTTTTGGCTGATTTTGATCAAGCAACAATGTTTGAAGTTTAGGAAATGCTGTTAGCTCAGGAGGAACACTTCCATTAAGAAAATTCTTGCTAGCTATGAACTTAACCACATTAGTCCAAGAAGCTACTCCAATTGGAATTCCACCATAAAACTAACTGATTATAACTAATATCAAAAAGTGAAATGCTTGAAGACAAATTTTGAGGAAGCTTGCCATTGAACTTGTTATCACTAATCATGAAACTCTACCAAATATTCAGCTCTCCAAAGTCCATCAGGAATTTTACCAGAAAACTCATTCTTGAAAATTTTCAGGTCAACCAAGGTACTACAATTTCCAAGTGATTTTGGTAACTCACCACTCAAACTATTTTCATAATCAGTTAAATATAGTAGCTTACCATGATAGCACAAATTTTAAAATTGTTTGCTGCAATATGAAATGAGTCAAGCTTTGAAAAAAGATCAAAATCCATGGGAAGAGTACCTGAAAACTTGTTCATAAAGACATGAAATTCTGTTGAAGATTCAAGACGGCTTATGCTTTCTGTAATCTCTCCTGAAAAATTATTCATGTGCAAATGCAACACTGTCAACATTTGAAGCTTTCCAAAATTGTTCGGTATTTTCCCTGAGAGACTATTCTTTCCAAGATCAACTATTGTCAAATCCAATGCTTCAACTGAATTAGGTATCCTCCAGAGGGATTATTGCTGTTAAGGTACACTGTGCTCAAATTCTTCAGCATGAACAAGCCACTAGGAATTTTTCCAGCTAAATTACTTTATACTTCTCATTTTATAGTTTATGTAACTTTATACGACCATCATTATACGTCAATTTCATCCATTCTTATAAGTGCATACCGGTAAAATCATGTATTATAACAGTTAACTTTACCCGTACTAACATATGGGTATCTTACTAGTTTTCCCAATAACTGTATTCTATGATATATATATTATATGTTATGTTGTTGAAGGAGAAAGCCTTAACACAATGGTAAATGAGGTATTGTTATGTTAACAGGAAAGTCATAAGTTAGAGTCATGAAACCAATATCATTCAAATGTAAGACTCCTACAAAATAGACCCTCAATGGGTTCGATTAAAATCCTTCTTTGAACTAAGACATGTCATAACCCAATTTCTCCATTGAACAAAAGAGTTCATCTTGGTCATAATAACCTTCTCTAAGTAGGCGCATTCCATATAATCAAAAGCTTTTATAAAATCTACTTAAAGACAATCAAATCCTTATTTAACCAAACAATTTCTTAATATAACTCGTTGATTATAAAGATTAATGAACCTGTAAGATAAGTTGGTTCATCAATTCTTTGCTAAATCTTTATTAAGCATGGTTTGAGAGTCTGAAACAATGTTAGTGATATAACTTTCTTCAACCAACTTACCAAGAATTTAGCGAAGACTTTGTACATACAATCCACACAAAAATAGGTCGAAAGTCAAATAGTCTTATCCATTAGCACAATAAAATAAAATTAGAACTTTTAACAACCTCTCATTTGAGTAGAATTCAAAAATCAACTATAATGTTAGACAAAAATATTTTTTAGTAATAAAACTAAGAAATAAAATCCGGACACTTTTTCCCTTTCTATTATTTTACCTCAACTTTGAAATCAACTATGTTGAGAATCCAAACTTTGAAATCAACTATGTTGAGAATCCAAAAGTAATATCAACGATCTAGCAAGATCGAAATCAGCAACTTTTTATGTTGTTTATTTTTATATCGCGATGAACAATCGGAGGCAAGCAATCATGGTGCATGTAGCACAAACCATGAGCAATCCCAATGGCTATTTGCAATCGCTTCAGCCAATCAAGGACAACATATCGTGCGGAACCTGACATATTCAATGATTTATTATTGTTGTGCAGCCATGTGCCTAGGCTGATGTGTTTCAAATATCCATACACAAGCATCACAGAATCCTCATTAGAGATACAACACAGCTACTTCACAATGTTTCGATGACGAATATTGCTCAATATTTTAACTTCTGCACAAAATGAGGTTTCGAGCTTTTGCCTTAACTTTCTGTTACTCATGATATTTTTCACAGCAACATAGGTTAAGCCGTTTGCCAATGATATTTTGTTCGGTCATTGAGGAAAGTGTGTCTAATTTTGTGAAACATAGCCTTTGAAAATGAAATGAGCTTCCATGAACTTTCCGACTCATGTTTTCTTTTCTTGTAAAGATTGAAAGTTTGGTAATCATGAATGATGCAAACAAAGCCAACAAGCCACCACAATAGGGTTAATAATCAAACCAATAGATCGGAGCTTTAAGGGAAGGTAAATTTATTTTACCAATATGTTGATTTTGGCTCAAATTTAGAATCACTAATGATTTCCTCGATAATATATCATTTGGAAGTGATCCTTTTAGCTGATTTTGATCAAGCAACAATGTTTGAAGTTTAGGAAGTGTTGTTAGCTCTGGAGGAACACTTCCATTAAGATAATTCTTGCTGGCTATGAACTTAACCACATTAGTCCAAGAAGCTACTCCAATTGGAATTCCACCATAAAACTGATTATAACCAAAGTTTTAAAAAACGGTTGCGGTCGCGTAAAAGCTTTCACGATTTCAGCCGGTACAGATGTCGCAACACTGATTGCGGTCGTCACGGTGTGAATTAACCACAATTTGTTCTTTTATTACTCAATTTTGTTATGCCAATGACCCGAACCCAACACTATCAGATATGCATAGACAACATTGCTATGCCAATGGCCAACTAAATATACATTGCAAAACGCAATGTCCACCGCATCGCATATCAAGATCACAGCATTTCATGGAATCTCTAACACAACATTTATTCTAACGAGTCTCCCAAATCTTAAGATCATACATTTTAGATTCAATACCTCTAAAGCAAACAAGTAACTTTTAATCGTAAGAACAATGAAATTTCAACACTTACTTCACTCCAGACGCAAGTCATATGACACAAATCCATATATTGCATACAAAACATTCAAAGATCATGTTAGCAGCATTCTTTGACAGCGAGAGATTATTTCATTTTTGCGACACAAATCACCACAACGAACTCATTCAAATATCAAATAACTGAAATTTCAATCAATTAACCCCCAAACATAAGAATTAAACAACTAATAATCTAGTATATTTACACTGATTATAACAACAATGAAAAAAAAAATTCATTGTAATCAAAATCTACCACTACACCTGTTACATATTAGTAGTGTTGATCTCAAAACAAGAACTAACCCGATAACTAATTTAAAGTATCATAGATAATCACCAATTGAGGTTCAAATTCAATTTTAAATTCAAGAAAATAACAAAAATCAGTACCTCATAGGCGAAAACCAAACAAAACCCTAATTCACTTGTACTCGAAATTAGGCACAGGAGGAGCATCAAAACTCTCAAGAATCTTCACATCGATTCCTCCACTAGTATTCTTGTCTTCTTCCTTGGCTCCACCGAACATTCCACCAAACCACGACTTATTCAAATCGGAATTCTCCGGCGTCTGCGGCGGCATCTCATCCATCATAATCGGCAAAGGCTGCTGAGCACTAAGAAACTTATTAAGCGCGATCCCGGCACCTTCAATAAGCGCAAGAAGAACGCCGCCAAACGCAGCGGATCGAGCAGAAGCAGCAAAACCCTGACGCATAGCAAGAAAACCACCGGTAGCAGCACCAGCGACAATCGAATTCCATGGATCTTCTTTCTGACGAACGTAAACCATAGTACAGTCAAAAGAGGAGAAAAGACCACCCCAAACGGCGAAACTACCGCCGATTCTTGGAGCGTTGAGACGAACGGCTTGTGTTGCGCCGATTAATCGATCGCCTTTGGGGGAATTGTAGAGACCTTTGAGGAAATGGAAGGCGGAGCCGCCGACGGCGCCCATTCCGAAGGCTCCTCCGATGTCGTCTAGGATGCGATCTGGACATGGCTCTCGTGAAGTTTCTGGTGTTCCCATTTTGATCGGCGGTTGGGGTTTCGTTTACAGAAAACCAGAATGGAGGAGCTAGTGCTAGTTAATAAATTAATAATTTATACTGTAAATGTTTATATTAACTTGCAGAATAAGCTATTTGATTTGATTTGATTAATAACAGCTTTAATTTATTACAAAATCTAATTTATCAAAATATTTTCTTAAAGATGACGTCTAGGATGCGATCAGGACAGGACTCTTGTAAAAATTCTAATGTTTTCCTTTTGATTAAAACGGTGTCATTTGCTAGTTAAGATTTCATTTTGAAAAGAGAAGAATATAGTAAGGTTTAGGATATTATTAAAATATTATTTCTCATAAAAAATAATTATTTTTTACACATAAATTTTTTTATTTAAATATAAATAAAATAATTTAAATTTATGGGGTGAATTTTAGATTGCTTATTTATAATCACTATTAGAGTAGAATTGATAAAATTTACTTATGAATTTCTTAGATGCAATATGACACTTTGGACCTACAAAATATAACACAAGCAATCAAAATTATTTCTTCCACTAGAGATATCATTCTATTGTTTGGGTGCATCGTAATGAAATAGTGTAAGTTTGTCATTCCCAAATCGGAGGGACAAAAAAAAGTGGAAAGTGATGGAATGAGATGAAATGCATTCCAACTGATGTCACTTTATTTCATATTTTTTAATCAATCAAACAATAGAACATAACTTTATTTCATCCTGCTTCATTCCATCAATCCAAACATAACCTAAAATAGAATGTTTGTCTTGAAAATTATATAATATTTTTATTAAAAATTCATAATTAATGTTTTCATTGTATTTTTTCAAAAACATATTTCCATTACTGTATTTCTTAACATATGTCTTATAGGCACACGTTATATTATATTTTTTATAAACATTTAATTAATAAATTAAAAACTAATAACTTTTATATTTAACTATCTAGTAATTAATTCAGTTTTTAAATTTTTGGTTAAATATATTAAATCTCCTGCCATTATAGCGTGTTTTGATTTGGGCTCCCTGAAATATTTTTTTTACTAAAGGCCCCTTATAAAACATAAATCCTGAATTTACCACACCCTTTTATCATATTTGCTGACTGGGCTTTGACTTAATTGATGATGTGGCAAAAGGGAGAAGTAGCACCATCTTCATCAAGAGGAGCCTACAACAAAGATTCAAAGTTTCAAAGTTGTTTCTTCAACAACTAACAACAATTCAAAAGAGGGAAGCACAAGGAATCAAAACATACAGCATCAACAATTTTGATTCAACAAAGCTAAGGAAATTGCAGCAAGCATAAAGGAAAGGAAAGAATGGCTTACCAATCTTCGACGTGCAACAAAGTTCATAAAGCTGCAACATCAAACAGAATCGACGCGTCGATCATCTTCATCATTCAACTTTCATCAAATTTGCAGAAGCAATTGCGCAATCAAAACAACAGCAACCAAAATTATTTCTTCCACTTGAGATGCTTTAAGAGCACATGTTAAAAACTAAGGTTATGTTTGGAAATGTAGAAAAGAACATAACAGAATAGAATGAAATGAAATAAAGATGCCATTCTATTGTTTGGGTGCATCATGATGAAATAGAGTAAGTTTGTCATTCTGTTCAAATTGGAGGGACAAAAATAGATGGAAATGATGGAATGAGATGAAATGCATTCCATCTGATACCACTTTATTTCATATTTTTTAGGGCCCGTTTGTTTTGGCTTTTTTTAAAAATGATTTTTATAGTGTTACCAAATTTTGTGAAAAAAATTTTTACAAAGAAACTTTTTATAAAAGCTTCAAATGAAAATTTTGTTTGAATAGTTATTCTTAAAATGTGATTTTAGGTATTTCATCTATTTATGGAGAAAAAATTTGGATATCAAAATTTCAAAAAATCACTTAATTTTGAAGCTATTTCAAATAGATTTTCATAAAAATCATTTTTGAAATACAACTTTTTGAAAAAATTATGATTTTGACTAAGTTTTGGTCTTCAATTATGTATGTTTATGTTATAAGATGTCAAATTAAGTGTTTCGTTTTAGAAAAAACGAATATAAAAAAATTTGTAATATTTTGAAAAACGGTTTTAGAAAATCTATTTTCAAAAATACAAAGAAAAAATCTATTTTTTTAAAGCTGAAACAAACTGGCCCTTAATCAATCCAAACAATGGAACATAACTTTATTTCATTCTGCTTCATTCTATCAATCCAAACATACCCTAAAATAAAATGTTTGTCTTGAAAATTATGTAATTTTTTTATTAAAAATTCATAATTAATGTTTTCATTGTATTTTTTCGAAAAAAAAAAAAACTTTCCATTAATGTATTTCTTAACATATCTCTTAAAGGCACACATTTGTATTATATTTTTTTTATAAGCACTTAATTAATAAATTAAAAACTAATAAATTTTATATTTAACTATCCAGTAATTAATTCAGTTTTTAAATTTTTTATTTTTTATTAATTTAACTTTGAATTATTAAATTAATTGAAAATTTTAATTTCGGCATGTTGATATATGTGAAGCCATATCTATCTTTGAGTAGGGTTAATCGAGAATAAACTTTAAAATATAGTGTCAGATTTTAGGTTACACTGCGCATACTTTAAAATTTTGTTAGTTCAATCTTGGATGAATCAAAACTTTAGAGAATATCTTAAATACAATTGATGATCGAAGAAAATAGTAGTAAGACTTTACTTTAAGTTAATCTTTGTAACACATGCAATGAATGATCATATATTAGGAAATCAATGTAATATTATTGGGATTTATAAAATTGCATAAGCTTCCAAACTAATAGAAAAACTCGTCTAGGATCGAAAATGAACCATACCCTCGACTTTTATATTTAACTATCCAGTAATTAATTATGTAACAGCCCCGCTCTCCGCCGTCGTTCTCAGTTGGGGATAACTAAATACTTAATTATTTTAATAATAATGATAATATTTGGTCATTTTTATTTAATCTATATTTTCAAAATAAATGAATAATAATTTTAATAAAGTTACTATCTTAAGATTAAGAAAAATAAATTGGTAGTAAAATTATTTAAAATAAAATTAATAAAATAAATTTAATAGGTCGGGGCGTGGCGGGGGTGAAGGTGGGTGCGGGGGTACTAGCATCCCCTGCCTTGCCTTGTCCGATAATTAAAACCAGGTTTTCCTGCACCCACCCTCGTCCCCAATTAAATCAATTTTTCCCATAAAATTTGGGGCGGAGGTGGTTGGGGACAGGTTTTTTTACCATGCCTACACACATCATCATATGGAAAGGTAATAACAATAAAAGTATATCAATATGGTTGGTTGGAACAAACATTTTGCCCAAAGAAAATGGAGGACCTAAGAATCTGATCAACTAGGGATGTCAACATTCTCATACTAAAAAAAACTCGTTTAGGGCATATTCAAACAAATTGATAAACTTTAGGTAGCTGTCATCTCTATATTGTCTCGTACACGTTTATTCTCTCTTTGTACCACTATAGGGTCTTCCTCGAGGAATTCCTTTGTCAAAGCAAATAACTTGTTTAATAATGGATTTGATCAAAGGTGTGGGTATGATATTCTTTATTTAAGTTTAGTCATTGGACTTTCTTTGGTCATCTAGCTTTTACCGTACCATTTGTGCAAGTTCATGGCCTTATTTTAGCAGTTAAATCCTTCTACACAACAATGTCACCCATTGTAACATTTTATACAATTAACTCTCTCAAAACATCATATAGAAACTTAACAGCCATAATATTAGCTTCAACCCTTACACAGATGATGTATTTGTTGGGTTTGATCAAAACAATGGCAACTACTCTACCATAAGTGGCTATATGCAACTCATTCATAACAAAGACAATCAATTTATTCATAACACAAAAACTTGGTTTTGAATTTTGAAGTTTTGTCTCTAAGAAAATATTAAGTTTCATTTTTGGCTCGTTTGTCATAACTTTGCTCCTACTCTCTTTGTTTCATCACTAAAACATTATAACCTCGGGTATATGCTCTATGTGTGAGGTAAAAGACGAGTCATTCCTTCATTGTGTTCGAGATTGCAGCGTTTAAAAAAAAACTTTTGCTAAACATTAGACTCTCTCTCTTATAGACTTTTTCTTGATCCATGATACTAATTTCTAGCTTAAAAATTGAAGATCTAATTAATAGTCGTAATACTCTCTTTGTTATGAGAGTCTATGGGCTTTAAGAAATATGAACGTAACATGAATCTTTCATTATTTTATTTTCTTGTATCGCCTTTTTCTGGAGGCTCTTTACATGGAAGACTCCTTCCGCACTTGTTTTTTTTTAAAACTACCACACGAGAACATAAAAGAACATATTATCAAATAGAAGCCCTTTAACTACATATGCATTATTTTACTAATGTCGATCGAAGTTCCCATAGTATGACGACCCGCAACTTTTGTGGAACCATTCGTAATTCTCCAAGGAGCAAGAAGTGTGACTTCTTTGGCTTTATTCCAAATTTTTATGTCATCCTTCAAGCAAAAATTAATTTTATTCACCATGATCTCTCACCCGCGATTGCGAAAGATATGGGTCTTTATGACTCAATTTGCTACACAAGTTGTTTAGAGTTATGCACACTCTTCGTGAAAAAAATCAAAATGTTGATTGATAGAGCGTAGATTCTGCAGCTACTACCTACTTAGGGTTTAATCTTAAAACACTAATAAGAACAAACAAAACGAATGAAGAAGAGAAAATAGATCTGAATATTTCTTATCTCATTTCAGCTGCTAACAGCAATATAAATACTAAGGTAAGAGATACAGCAGCATAGATGGGCCTAAGCCACTTACATAAGGATAACATAAATGGGCCTAAGCCACTTGATTCTAAGAACTATTCATTAAAAGACTATTCAGCAATAAAATCCTTCATCCAATAAGGCTTCTTAATTAATCTGTTGGGCCTTCTATCAATGATTTTATGGTCAAACCGAAAACTTTCTCCAATATCAACTTCATGGTGCATGTATTCCATCATTCTATGTTGAACAACATCCTACTAACATTTTTTATTAAGATTATAGTTTTTCTTTTTATTTAGTCTTGTAACAAAAAAAAACAATATAAAAGCGTATTGACAGACACATTAATACATCTATTTTTATTGCTATATATAAAGAGAATACTTGTTTTTGGTATAGTTATTTTTCTTATAATTTCTTCTTTCATTTACATTATTTTATTAGCACTTTTCCATTATGTTTTACTTCATCAAAGAGAAAAGATGACCGACCCAATCGTTAGGATAACTGCATTCTAACAATAATAATGACTATAGAACTAAATAAATAATAATATTTTTTATTAGTTTTACAAAATATTATATAATTTAAGGTGAATCGGACTCGATCTAAAACGTAATGGAAAACTCATAATTCATGGATCGGGCCTCTTATGCACTACGTGGGTTGCCAAAAATGCATTTTGTTTTCGTAGATGTATATTCGAAAGCACTTTTTTTTCAAAGTTCATTTGTTCCGTAAGTGCATCTACGAAATTCTTACAGTTATGCGTCTATGGAAGCATTTGATCTTATATTCGTGTCATATTGCTTCTCCTCCTTCATTCTCACACTTTTCATCTTCTACTCCCTTAATCTCTCTCAACATAAAAAATCAAACGTCCACCAAACTTCATTGTTTTCTCTCGATTTCGACATTGAACGTCAACATCAACGATCAACACATTTCAACAACTTCAAAACTCAATTTAATCAGTAAGTTTTCAATTTTTTTGAGTATTTCCCGTAATATAGTTTGAATACATCTTTAGGTGTAGAAATCATTAGTTAGTTTTAGAAACATAGTTTAGAGACAATGTATGTGTTTTTTGATGTGTAAAACGGACGATCAAGCCACCAAAATGGGGTTTTTTAGTGGCTGGAACAGTGACAAACGCCATTGTTGTGTTTTTGAAGTTTCAGAACGTTCCGTAGGTGCATCTTCGGAATAAATGAAACGTTAGGTAGTTTCGTAGATGCACATACGAAACAACCCCTGTTTTTTAAAATGATAGGTGCTTCCGTAGATACATTTACGGAAGATTTCCATATTTGCATCTACGAAGTTAAATTTGATTTTTTTTCCTTTTCTTTTTATAAGTTAATTGTATCTAACTCGACTTTATTTATAATACAATACAGACATTATGACCGACCAGTTAGACCGACCAGTTAGACCGACTTATACGTGGGAGGATTGCACAACATGCCTCTGTGCGACGTACACGGATGCATGTAGTCTCAAAGGTGACGGATGGATCCGCCATTCTAGTAGATGTACCTGACACCTCCATTCTAGCAGAGGTGACGGATAGGACCACAACGTAGAGTCACCTGGAGCATAAGGGACTTACGCCTTCCATATCTACTTCTTGATCTCAAAGTCATCGAGATGATGGTGATGGTTCCTCACAATTCCCTCCACCAGCAGACATCATCGGGATACTTCTTCTACTCCTGTGCCACCTCCGGCTGATGCAGGATCTCCCGTGCCACCTCCTGATGGTGTTAACCCGTTACACGAGGAGGTTGATGCGCCTGAGGCACCTGTGGGCTACCCAGGGGGTCCTTTAGATTTATCCCTGTTGATAGGATATGCTGATCATATAGCCATACATGTCTAGAACGGAGAGGTAAAATTTCTTAGACTTATTACTTTTTTGTCCTTAAGGAAATTTATTATTTCTAACTTTGCTTGTTATTAACAGCGTTTTCTTCGGAAAATTTTCAAGATAGGGATTCCCAGAAGTTCTACAACCATGGGCGGAAGATTGCCTCTCTGCAGTAGCCTACGAAGCTGTGGTTCCAGGATGTCCTCATAGCTTTTGAGTTGAAGGACCTCTATCAGATAGGGTACTCCACCATACATAATGGGATGTTGGATGAATTTTCAGAGAGGTGGCACCCAAAGACGTCGTCATTCCATCAGCCTCATGGTGAGATTACCATCACATTGGACGACATCGCATGCCTCCTGCATATACCTATCCGAGGTACTCTCCTTGGTCATGGTAGGATGACGAAGGAGGAAACGAGGGAGGCTCTGATTGAGGAGCTCGGTGTTGATCCAGAGTTTGCGCTTGAGAAGGTGGATAGGACTCGAGGCGCACACGTGCGATTTCACTTCTTGACCCGAAGATAAGATATCGAGCTCCTTACGGCACAACGTGTTATTGGTGACCCAATAGAGGTGGAGATACACAGACAGTGTGTGCTAAGATGTTACTTTCTATTTTTGTTAGGCACTCAACTATTTATGGACACGAACTCCTCGTACATAGATGTCGTCTACCTGAGGTACTTATCGAATATCGCACGGATCCATGAGTACAACTAGGGAACGGTAACACTGGCGTAAAACTACTATAGACTCGGAAAGGAATTCTTGTGGAAGACAATGACAGTGGCAGGCAGTTGTTCACTCTTAGTGATAACAATCTTATATCCTTAAACTTTTTCTCAAAGTCGTTCATTCTATTGTCGTAGTAATGTTTGATCCCCGTGTTTTTTATTTTCATTTTAGGGTTGGATATTACACCACTTCCCCATGATCATTGGTTGGGGAGAGGTTCCTGGCTACACAAACGCCATGCCGCGTGCTAGTGCCTTCGTCCCCCTCCGAGGGAATCAGGTGTCGGATCTGTACAAATACTATCTAGACCGCATGGCTGCCAAGGACACCCGATATGACTGCTACGCTGCTCACCATGAGACGGTTCCGTGGGATGACATTGCACTATATTCTGAATGGTTTACTTCCAGTTCAACCATCATTGTTCGCTATCTTCTAGAGCGCGTCATGCGGCAGATCGGCTACGGTCAGACGATACCTCGCCACCCTTCTTCCTTCACTCCTACCTTGATGATCTGTCGGCAGATAGATGAGGTCTTTGTAGACTTTGAGCATCAGATGGTTCCGGACAAGGCTCAAGCAACCAGATCAGAGGTTGACCGGAGTTGTGCCGATGGGTACATCACTTAGTACTTCACAGTGTCACGCCTCTACATGATCCCCACTACAGCGGGATCACAACCCAGACTAGCCCATCAGGAGATCTTGTAGACTCATCAGTCTCAGTTGGACTACACTGACGATGTTCTTCCTCGCTATTGTGAGATACTTGACATGACGCGAGCAGACAGTGCTGGTGGTTTATTCCCAGAGGGTTCTGATCACAGGCGTAGACTGGATGGTATCATTAAGGTGGCAGATTGGGCATTTTTGTATCATCAATATTGTGTCACGATAGGTGAGACACTTGACAGTAGAGGCAGAGTAGCCAGCAGACAACATGGTGGACGTAGAGGTATGGCCGGAGACAGAGGAAAGGATGAGGATGTTGTCCGACACACACAGTAGTGATGCCTATGATTTTATTTATGTTTGTATTTTGATTTATACGATGTATTCTTTTGGTGTACTATATTCCACTGCCTTTAAATTGCACTATTTTGATGTACTATAATTTGATGTTCCATTTTTGTTATAAAAATTGAGTTTTTGAGTGAAATGTAGTTGATTAAAAATATAACAGAATGTTCCGTAGATACATCTACGGAACACTATGTTTTTAACACCTTCCATAGATATATCTACGAAAGATTTCCTGAACTAAATTTATTTGCATTTTTTCAACATTCACTATGTTTTTTACGCTTCCGGAGATGCACCTCCGAAAAAAAACCAAATTTTGTAAAAAAAAAAAGTGCTTTCTAATGTGTATCCACAAAATCAGGGAGCATGATTGAAATTTCGTTAATTGGCTAAGAGATTCAATGGGTGGATTGAGATATTGCCAACATAATTCATATACTATTTTATATCTTTTCAAAAATAATAATAAAAAAACACATTTGAGAGTTACTTCTCCTATAAGAATAATTCCTCATATGTAAGTCATTGATGAAACATATGAGTGTTCAAAACTGAACCGATCCAATAAAAAACCCTAAATCGAATCAAACCAAAATCGTAAAAATCATATTTGGTTCGAATCTATTCGGATTATTTTCTAACAAAATCGCATGGTTTGGTTCAGTTTGCAGTTTATGTTCTACCAACTGAACCAACCCAAACTAAATCGCATAATGTTGTAAAATCTTACAAACTAATATATATTTGTTGATTCTTTTGAAAAATCAAAAAGTATTATTTATATATTTTATCATATTTCTTGTCTGATATTTATATTAATAAAAAATTATTTAATTATAAATATTGTTAATTTTATTTTAAATGAAATCATTATATATTTATTTTTTTCATTTTTAATTTATTAACATTGATAAGAATAAGATTAAAAGAAGTTTTCGCATCTCTTTATATATAAAATATAATAATATTCTAATTTTTTTAATATCACAATTTTATGTATATTATTCATTAGATATAAGATAAAAATTAAGCCGCAATTCATATTTATGCATCAAATTATAAATTTATTTCGACAATAACTTTATTTTATGATAATGTATGAATGATTAAACATACAATTATGTTGTCTTTATATATGTATATCTATGACTCAATAAAAATCTCTTAAAAATCGAACCAATCGAATCAATTCAAACTGCATTAGTTTGGTTTAGTTTGATTCAATTTTATTTTTAAAAACCAACCGAACTAAATTAAACTACTTGTTTTATCGTAAAAACCGCTCAAACCACATTGGAAAGACTCAAATGAAACATTTCATCATACACTTAAAACAAAATTCTATACCTGCCTAGCACTTGAACCAATTTAGCTAAATGAAAGCAACAAGTCATGTGCAATATGCATGTGTGTGTGGTGGGTCAATTATCATATGTATAGTTCTTTCCTACCTTTTATAATCAAATTTGGTGAAATATTGTCATGGTTCAACTATATTTGATTTAGAGGACCTATAAATAAATAAATAAATAAATAAATAAATAAATAAATAAATAAATAAATAAATATTAAAGGTAGAGAGAGATTGAACATCTATAATAAAGAACAAAAATAAAAATCAACAAAAGTGGGCCCAATAGCCAACCAAGGTCCACTCCTTAAAAATGAAACAAACAACCTAAGATGACACTTTCTAGTTCCACCCAAAACTGTCTCTTAGCTACTTTTAGGACTAAAAAAATGATTTAGAGAGAGAAATCTGATCTACACAAAGACTTCAACTACAAGTTCTACAACTTGAGATTGAGTGACAGAGAGAGAAAGTTAATGTGAGTGACTCTAGGAACAAAATGAGGAGAGTGGAGCGAGAATTTTGGCCGAAAAATATGTGATTATTACTCTCATTCATAGATTTGCATGGCTTGAATTTCCAAAATATTTAATTTTTTTATTTATTGTTTTTTATCTTTCAGACAAGCAAACTAAATCTCAGATAAATCCGAGAAATCTTTCACACTTCTCTCTCTCTCTCTCTCTCTCTCTCTCTCTGAGTTCAGATGCACTTTTCTGCTCAATTGGTGCCTGGTCTTATGGATGTTTAGGTAATTTTAAATAATGAGTCTTTTGGATTTTGCATTACATATACAGTTCTGAATTGTAGCCTCTTTTATCTCTCTTCATTGATAAAAGGGCATCTGAATTTTGCTTAAAAATTCAATCTTTTGCAAAAGGGTATCTGAATTTTGCTTAAGAATTTGATCTTTGCAAAAGGGTATATGAATTTTGCTTAAAAATCTGATCTTTGCAAAAGGGTTTTATGATTCATTGTCAATGCTAGCAAATAGTTGAGGTGACAGTGTTAGTTTTAATTTAATTTTAATTTTAATTTTCTGTGTCTTGCATTTTTTTTTCAATTTTTTTGGGATGGAAGATGACACAAAAATGGCTCAAGAGCAAGAAGATCAATCCAGAAACAATTGCATCAATGGTGGTAGATCTACTAAAAGGCCAAAGCAAAAGAAGGTTCCACAAAGAGGTCTTGGTGTAGCACAGCTTGAAAAGATACTAGAAGAACAACACATGAAAGATGGTGTTGTGATTTCACCTTCCAAAAATTCATCAACATCTTCATCCTCACCAACAACTATATCATCTTATTTGCCTCTTCCAATCAACAATTTTAACCATTCCAATGTAAAAGATGGTGCTTTCATTTTACCTTCACAAAATTCTACTTCATCAACATCATCATCATTATCATCAACATCATCCACAACCATATCAAACTATTTGCCTTTACCAATTACCAATTACAATCTCATGAACCAAAATTCTTCTCCTAGTCCTTTACCTATGCCACAACTGGATTTTAGATCTCCAATGTCCCTGCAACATTTGGATGGTAAAGCTTCTGGTACTGTTCCATTGAACAACAGTGGTGTGTTTGGGAATGTGCCTAAGTTTTGGAGCTCTCGTGAATTGGATTATGAGAAGGAGAGTTTTGGTATGGAACATGGATTGCCCTTTGTTTCTAGTTTGCCTTTTGATTCTAATCCAATTTGGCCTCTGCCTAATTGGGTTCAGAGATCACAGTTTCATCATCAACCTTCTTCACAAGTGGTAAAGAATAAAGATGTTTTTTTTTGTTTGTTCAATTTTCATGATTTGGTTTCATTTTGACACATTTTCTTCCTACGGAATATGAAATATTTGGTTTATGATACATGTAGGTGAATAACTCCTCAGGAACTTCATCCACTCATCTGCCTCAGTTGTCAATTGAGCCCCCTTCAAACCAAAATAGTACTAGCAACGGTCCGCCGATCAGGTCGGCGGAGAAGGTAATCTTGTACTTGCAAGATTTGCTCTCATTGTAATTCATAGACCATCTGCATAGTTCTGTTTGATCTGTATTTTGTGTTTCTGTTTAATCTGTAATGTGTATGGCATCAATATTTTCACAGTTGATGCGGCCGTAAATGTGTTCACATGTCGCTGAGACATCAAAAACATTGATGTCATGGCCAAAATCACGATTTTGTACCGTATTTTAAAACCTTGATATGCATAACAAGTACATTTTTATTGGTTATTGAAAGGTTTTTAATTAGATATGCTGCAGTCCTTCACAAATTTTTTTTTTCTGCTGTCACAAATTTCTGTTATCAGTACATTGGTGATCGTTGAATCAAGATCAGACAGTGCACAAAGCAAGCCGATTTTGATTTTTTTAACCTCTAAAATACCGAGGTTGAAATATGGATTGTCTAATATTGAGCTTATAATATGGATTCATGATTTGTTTTTCGAGTTTATAAAATTTTATCTAGGTGTTTAAAACTTGGTACAGATGATGATTGGCATGAAAAGGCCATACCCATTCTCCCTGGATTTTCCGCAAACACCTCTAAATTATAAATTGCCCTCCATTGGTCAATCAAGTACAAATGGAAGAACTTCATGTGAGAGTGAAAATGGATATCATCTCGACGCTGCCATTTCAAATTCCAGGTTGTTTTGGTTATAAACTATCGTTTAAGCCTTTTCATCGTAGTTGTACTTTCTCCGAAATGAAAAATATTATAACTGCTTTCTTCTCACACGATGTATTTCTGAACTATATGCAGAGAATCTCAATCTTGTTCAGCTTCCAACTCTGATCCAAAGTCGAAGAAAAAAGATAAAGGGATTAAGGAATTTGATGGAAGTTTTCTCACTTTGGCTCCTCCAACTCCTCCTACTTTATATGCAGTTTCACCGTCAAAACCACTAGAATCGAACAGCCAAGAATCCCCTGAGGTTTGTGCAATACTCATTAGCTAAAATAGAGATTCTTTCAATTTCATCACTAATACTATGGTTTTAGGTGTGGACAAAACTTAGATGCAGCGTTATAGACACTGATCATTCGTTCCTCTATTTTTAGTAGAGAACGATGCGAACAATGTCTTCAACACTGTACTTAAGTTTTGTCCTTTAGAATTGGATCAGATAACGGGTTAGACCAATTTTGCTAATATCATCAATGCTCATTCTTAACTTTGTATTTGATATACTACAGAAAAATATCGAAGATCAGTTCTCTATTCCCGCAGGGTACAGACTAGTCAAACAACAGAACTTCATTCCAGGACAAAATGGACAAACAACATCCAGAAATCAAAATGGTCATGAAGTGGAAGAAATTATTGATCTTAATTTGAAGCTATAGAAACATATCCATTATGTTCATCATTATGAAACTTGAATATTCATCTTTGGATTTTATTTATTTATAATTGATACATATTCCTAAATCTTCACATGTAAAGTTGAGTATGAAAAGGACTAATAATCCTTAACATGTGTGAAATAGGAGGACAGATGTTGATTTGTTTGTTTCTGTTGCTTCTTAATAATGCCTATGTTGATGATGAGACCAAACTCTAATATTGTGCCATCGGCGCAGTTTTGATTATCTGTTGTCTGGTTTGAACCAACGACAGATATATGAATTTTGTCGTTTGGTTTGAACCAACAACATATATATGAATTTGTAATTGTGTAATCTGAACCGTTTAATTTTAAATTAATGGTTGAAACTATTTTCTGTTATAGTAGGAAATCTAGATTTTTTTTCTTTAATCTTTTGTTGTTGTCTTTCTGGTTTTTTGTAGTCTGTGTGCCTGTAGATGAGTCAGGAACTGGAGATGTAACAAACTTTTGCATGTGGGTTGTGGAGGAATCTGATTGTTCTATATATGTCCTTTCTTTGGTTCTGTGGGTCCCAATATCTGATTTTCATTACTATGGCTCTAAAATAATTGACAGGAACTGTCAAAAAAATTGACAGAATTGGAGCAGGAACAGCATCTAATTGAGTATGGATCCTCTGCTGCTTTATGGTTTAGCCATCCCTTCATTTTGTAATTTAATGGTGTATAGATCACACAAAAAAACAATAGCTCAGGATAAGATCCATATCCGCATCCAATTACACTTCTCAATCATATGATTTGTTGTGTTGACTTTTTGGAGTATTAATTGATTAGTGAT